>NC_057803.1:313841111-313887546 GCF_018294505.1 Triticum aestivum
GAAGCGGCGCGGTGGAGGCGGGCACTTCCGGCGAGGTGGCGGTGAAGTCCGGCGAGCGGAGCGCTCGTCGGCGGTGGGCGCGAGGCGCGGGGAAGGGCGCGGGCGGCGGCGGCCCATACTGGCCCGGGGCGGGCCCGATCTGGGCTCCCTCGGGCCCGGCGGCGGGGAGGAGACAGGGGGCGACGTGTCGCCTCCTGGTTGGTCGCGGGAGGCAGTGAGCTGAGGTGGCAGCTCCGGATAGGGCGGAGCGAGGTGGCAGCGGCGGCTGGATATGTCCGGCTGGTGGAAGAAGTGTCCGGCGGCGCGAGGGGAAAAGATAGAGTTTGATCTACGCGGAATTTTCGGAGGAGAGCCATATTTATAGGTAGAGGGAGCTAGGAGGCCCCAAATTGAGCACGGTTTTCGGCCACGCGATCGTGATCGAACGACCGAGATGATGGAGGGGGTTTAGGTGGGATTTGGGCCACTTTGGAAGGGTGTTGGGCTGCAACACAAACGAGGCCTTTTTGGACCTTCGGTTAACCGTTGGAGTATCAAACGAAGTCCAAATGGTATGAAACTTGACAAGTGGTCTACCGGTAGTAAACCAAGGCCGCATGACAAGTCTCGGTCCAATCCGAAAACGTATAACACACGCACACGGAAAGAGGTAGAAAGGGACACCGGGTGACATAGGAGCGCCGGATTGCAAAACAGACAACGGGGAAAATGCTCGGATGCATGAGGCGAACATGTATGTAAATGAAATGCACATAATGACAAGATATGCAAAGCATGACACGCAAGCAATGACAATGCAACAACAGCGAATAACTGGAGGACACCTGGCACATCGGTCATGGGGTGTTACAACACTCCACCACTACGAGAGGATCTCGTCCCGAGATCTAGAATGACACCGGAGGGACAACGGAAGAGAAAGAGAAGAGGTAAAACTAAGTTGCTTCTTTGACAAACGAGTGAGACCAATGAACCTTGCAACGGTTAAGCCATTTCGAGAAAAGAATACAACGGAGATGAACGAAGTTGAAAACACTCCGTTAGAAAAGAGGGACAAGGAAGAACAAATTCGAACAGCACTCCGGTTGGAAAGATATGCAAGGCTTGATAAGGCGAAAAGAATTTAAGCAGCGGGCACACACTCCAGTTAAAAGGATAAGCATGACAAGGACAAGAAGAAGGTTTGAAGAGAGCAGCAACAAAATGCCTCCGGGAGAAAGAAATAGAAGATAGATAATTAAAATAAAAGAATGGAGAAGAAAATGCCAACTTCTGCGACAAAAGAGTTTGAAAAGGCATCTTTAGGAGAAGGGTCGAACGGAGTTGTTCGAACACCAACAACGAAAAGAATACGCTTGATATCGTCTTATGGAATACATCTCAAATTATGAGGTGACAACCTGCCACTCACGGGAAAAAGAATTGGATTGGTATGAACAAGGAGACGAGCAAATATTTCACCGGGAGGATAAATGAAGAACTTGGATCATTGATAAACACCATAAGAGCGACAATCCTTAGGGAAAGCTTTAGGTGGAATATAAGCCAAGATAACTCCAATGACGAGATTGATGGATTTAAAATATCTCATCCTTGACAACATGTGAAGCATGAAACATGAAACTCAATTATCAAGAATGACATAATACCACCTCCAATGATACATAAGAAAGAATTACACTCCGAATTACAATATGAGGAAAACTTGAACTACATAGAAAAGAATCTCAATGAACACTTCGAGAAGGAATTAAATCGTTGATGACCCATCATGTAGAACCTCCATGAAAACTCTGTTAAACAAAAGAATGATCAAACAGAAGGAAAGAGAAGTTGAAAAACACAAAGTGAAACCTTGTAATGATTTGATGGATCTTTGGAATGATAATTGAAATAACTTTGTGCTCCGGAAAAGAAAGATGGACAACTTGAATCGAGAATTTGATGAACCTTCGAAATAAGGAATTAATCACTTGAGTGAAACAAGAGTAAGAATTATGTTATGCGTATCCTTCACCAATTAAATTGATGAAAAACAATGGATTTGGCATACTACTTACTCTCTTAGAAAGGATTAAGATAGATATTGCGCAAACTTGAAGAGGCCTTCAATGAACCACCGGTAGATTTGGGAACAACGAATCGATTGATATGAACACAAAGGAAGAAGAATCTTGAATAGCCACCGTAAGAATTGGAAAAGAACGAAGTAAAGGGATGAATCACCGGGTAAGAATTGTGAAATGAACGATGTTACTTGAGACAATCTAGATACATGAGAACGAAGGGATCATGAACTGATTAGAGATCACTTTCACGAAGCACCGGTAAGATTGGAGAATGATAACTGACAGCTGAGAATGAATAAACCTAAATTGATGGCCTCCGGATAACAAACTGAGAAGACTCTTGAATTGCTCCGGATAGGTGAAAATAATTCTCACTATCAAAAACAATTATGAGAGGATGGCCTCGAACTAGAACCATGAATCTCTGAGAGGACGGCTAAGATATGGAGGAAAATTCTTCTTCGGTCTTCAAAATCTGAGAATGACGACGAGAAACACCAACAATAATTGTAGAGGCACTCCGGAATGAAGAATAGAAAGGTTGATCCAACGATGAAAAAAATTTAACCGATCTTGGAGAAAGGCATTTGACTGATGATAAATCATTCCTATGTCAAACTTTGAAAGAATTTGAGAATAACTCCGGGAAGATTAGAAGAGTTAGGTAAGATCCTGGAAAAAGACTTGTGGGTTAGGGCCCACTGAAAAGATACACCGTTGAACGATTTTGAAGAGAGATTGCACCGGTTGATTAAATGGCTTGAATGAGATAACATCCTCAAAATATCTTGAATGGATTAAGAGTGGAAACACGAATCTTCGAGATATCTTGAGCACTCCGGAACAATAGAATAGCGAGCGGTGAAAGATTATGAGGTGCACCGGTATGGGAAAAAACATTGAAATTAGGAAAGGATATACTCAACAAAGCTTGAATTGAAACCACCGGAGAAGAAAAGAACGAATAATGATAACTTGAAGCTCCGTCAGAATCTTCATGAGAATCACTGGGTAAGAACATGAAGGAAAAGAATGGAGAGACTTCACATGAATAAAATGATACTTGATTAAGAAATCTGAGTCCTTGAAGAAAACAAAGGTGGGTGGGCGGGAAAACAAAGACAACTTGGGATGGATGAAACGAACGCCATTGAGAAGACTTGAGTTGATCTTGCGGATGTTGAAAAAGATCGGAACCACTTGAAGAGAGAACACGCCGGTTGAAAAAGATTAACAAGACAATCTCAATAAACGAGAAGGATTAGTGTTCACATAGGAATATGAGAACACCGCTTAGGAAAGGTATGGAATCAACACTTGACTTCGAAGAAACTCGAATACCACAACCCAAAACAAAACAAAGGATTGGCTTGCAGAATAAGCCAGAACAAATATATGATAGAGATTTCGTCCGAAGTTTTCATGGTGGGGCCTACACGGGCTCGATCGTACAGCACCATCATGTACAAGGCAGTACACATGACATACGAAGCATCCCCGAGTCGGCATAGCCAAGGACTCTTTAAGACACAACGAGACCACTGTAAATCCACTAGACGTCGAACCCCAATTTCATATCATACATCTGTCGGAAAGATATCCTAGGAGCTACTTGAATTCCCACTTATAAACTACTGAAATTTTTCGGTTGTGCACTCAGGTGTTGGGGATATAGGGGAAGCATAATATCTGACCCAAAACTAGCAAATCCTACATCCAGCTGTATCCATCCTTCAACACATAACCAAGAAACCTTCGGAAATCATCTACCTCAACCTTCGAAAAGCATCCATTATACGAGTTATGGCAATACTCCCGAACTCCCGCCCCAGTACTGGGAAGGCGCAGGCAGCGGTGGCCCAAACTGGCCCAGGGCAGGCCCGATCTGGGCTCCCTCGGGCCCGGCGGCTGGGTGGAAACAGGGGGTGACGTGTCGCCTCCTGGTTGGTCGCGGGAGGCGGTGAGCTGAGGTGGCGGCTCCGGATAGGGCGGAGCGAGGTGGCGGCGGCTGGACATGTCCGGCAGGTGGAAGAAGTGTCTGGCGGCGCGAGGGGAAAAGATGGGGTTTGATCTGCGTTGAATTTTCGAAGAAGAGCCATATTTACAGGTAGAGGGAGCTAGGAGGCTCCAAATTGAGCACGTTTTTCGGCCACGCGATCGTGATTGAACGACCGAGATGATGGAGGGGGTTTTGGTGGGTTTTGGGCCACTTTGGATGGGTGTTGGGCTGCAACACAAAAGAGGCCTTTTCGGACCCTCGGTTAACTGTTGGAGTATCAAACGAAGTCCAAATGGCACGAAACTTGACAGGCGGTCTACCGGTAGTAAACCAAGGCTGCATGAAAAGTCTCAGTCCAATCCGAAAACGTTTAACATCCGGACACGAAAAGAGGTAGAAAGGGACACCGGGTGACATAGGAGCGCCGGATTGCAAAACGGACAACGGGGAAAATGCTCGGATGCATGAGATGAACATGTATGTAAATCAAATGCACATGATGACAAGATATGCAAAGCATGACACGCAAGCAATGACAAGGCAACAACAGCGAATAACTGGAGGACACCTGGCACATCGGTCACGGGGCGTTACAACAAGTAATTGTTTCATACTTTTGATGTTCTAAAACTTTTTCAACTTTCACTCAATACATGAGTGTGAGCCATGGATATAACACTATATGTGGAATAGAATATGGTGGTTGTTGAGAGGACAAAAATAAGGAGATGGTCTCACATCAACTAGGTGTATTGGGCTATGGAGATGCCCATCAATAGATATCAAAGAGAGTGAGTAGGGATTGCCATGCAACGGATGCACTAGAGCTATAAGTTTATGAAAGCTCAAAAAGAAACTAAGTGGGTGTGCATCCAACTCGCTTCCTCACGAAGACCTAGGGCAATTTGAGGAAGCCATCATTGGAATATACAAGCCAAGTTCTATAATGAAAAATTCCCTCTAGTATATGAAAGTGACAACATAGGAGACTCTCTATAATGAAGATCATGGTGCTACTTTGAAGCACAAGTGTGGAAAAAAGGATACTACCGTTGCCCCCTCTCTTTTCTCTTATTTTTTTGGTGGGCTTCTGTAACGCCCCGAGACCGATGCGCCAGATGTCTTCCAGTTCATCGCCAACGTTGCCATGTCGTTTGCTTGTGTGTCGCATTTTATCATGTCCTCATGTGCATTGCATAATCATGTTTTCAAAACTTGCATTCGTCCAGGTTCCCCCAGTTCTTTCTGTTGTTCGTTCTGAGCCCAGACACACTTGCACGCGCCCGCGGCACGTCCAAAATATTATTTTATAAGTGGCTAGAAAATGTTCTCGGAATGGGATGAAAATTGGCATGCGGTGTTGTTATGTTGTCAGTAGGTCGCCTGCCAAGTTTCATCGCATTCGGAGTCCATTTGATGCCCCAACGGTTAATTATAGCGGTACTATAGTCGGCCACACGTCGGACGTTTTCGGTCTCCGAAAACCGTTGCCGGGCTGCCTTCTCTTCCCTCTCATCTCAACCCAACTCCTCTTCACAGTCCATCTAGGACAGCCTACCCCTCTTTGCACAATGCATCGACCCCTCGCGCGTGTCCAAAACTTCCCCGAAACCGACCCACTCAGTCGTCACCGATGGGTCCGGATCATCCCCAAACATCCGTAAAACATCTCTGTTTGGTTAATTGGGACCCCTAACCTATTTATCCGGGACCGTCCAATTAAGATCGGAGGGACCAAATGCCCCTATCCGAAAATCCATTTGCTTTATATATTAGACCCAACCCTAAAAACTAGGTCATTTGTCCCCTCTAGCCGCCACCTACAGCCTTCTCCTCCTCGGATCCGCCGCCGCCACACTCAAATCCCACATCGGGATCCTCCCAGATCCCCTTCTCCTCGTTTTTCCTTCTCCACCCAATCTCGAAGACACTGCGGTCTCCTCTGCTTCCCGTGCCTCCGCTGCCCCGGCTCCATCTCTCGAATCCTCTTCGTCGATCCGGCCGGCCGCCACGCGGGTCAAGCTCGTCCTGCTTCCCTGCTCATCCCGAGAGCTGACCGTGCCTGACCTCGACCTCCAGGCCAACCATCTGCACCCCTCCTCTTCTACTACTTCGCGTCGCTGCCTCGTCAGCTCTGTCCGGCCGCCTCCTGCCGTCCTCGTCGCCAAGGGTCTGCAGCAGCTCCCTGCCCCGTGCCATGGATGCAGCTCCCGCAGCAGCCAGTCACCACGGAATCGTGCCGCCGCCTGCTTCGCCTCGGATCCACAAGCCCACCGCCGGAGGCCGCCGTCCCGCGCCTGGAGCCGCGCCCCTCCGTCCCCTGTGCCTTTGTCGCTTCCTCGCCGCCGCACTCCCGCTTCAAGCCGCGTCGGTGCCCCACTCATTCTTCTCGGGAACGAGGACGCCCCAGCACCTTTGCTTCGAACCGGGGGGGTCGACGCCTCCAGCGCCTTCGTTGACCGCGACAACTCCATGTGCTTGGGCCGCCTCTCCGTCGCCTGTTGACCAAGGCCCAGTCGCGCCATGTCCGGCCTGCCTGGCCTCCCCCTCACCAGTTGGGCTAAAGCCCATGGTGAGCCACCCAAAGCCCAGCACCCAGCAGATTCAGCCCCCATGTGTTTTTTTTCAGTTCTGCATTTTAGTATTTTTTTTTCCAGAGAGCGCCTGTTTTGCGGAAAACCCCCTAGACAACATGCATATAATAACTTCATAACCGTGCATCATATGTAAATAACTTATATATGAAAAATGCTTAGAATTTTGTCTAGTTTCATAATATGCTACTTTCATCCATGTTTAAAATGTTAAAAATGTTGTTTGTGTTTATTTTCCATATTGCCATGATAAATGATTTATTTAATCACTAATTAACCGTACCTCCAAATTTAATAAACTTCATATGAAAATGTGGTAGAAAAATGCATAGTATAACATGGTGGCTTTAATTTGCATGTTTAACAACTCTAAAATATGGTTTAGGGCAGAACAGTACCAAATCAAAAATATGCACATGGGGATTTTCCGGATTTGTTGTTTGTTATATCCATCCTCATTTAAACTTGCCTAGATAGGTAGCTTTCATATGCTTCACCTCTTGCCATGTTTAACAACATTTAATATTGTTGAGTACATAAACGGGAGAGAACTAAATAAGTCATGTGATGTTCCGTCAATATGCAACTTATTGCGTATTGAGCTCCACTTAAGTTGTAGTGTTGTTTGTTGCACTTTGCCATGCCATGCATATTTAAACCAGACATGCATCATACTTGGTTGTGCATCATGCCATGCTTATGTGATGGTTGTTTACTATGTTGCTTGCTTCTTTCCGGGTTGCTACTCTCGTTAGCTTCGGTTTCATTCCGGAGTTGTGAGGATTCGTTCGACTATGTTCGTTTGTCTCCTTCATGGACTCGTTCTTCTTCCTTGCGGGATCTCGGGCAAGATGACCGTACCCTCGAAATCACTTCTATCTTTGCTTGCTAGTTTTCTGCTCTATTGTTATGTCGCGCTACCTACCACTTGTTATATCACGCTTCCCATATTGCCATGTGAAGCCTCTAACCCACCTTTCCTAGCAAACCGTTGTTTGGCTATGTTACCGCTTTTGCTCAGCCCCTCTTATAGCGTTGCTAGTTGCAGGTGAAGATGAAGCTGGTTGCATGTTGGAACATGGATATTGTTGGGATATCATTGTTATCTCTATTTACTTTAATGCATCTATATACTTGGTAAAGGGTGGAAGGCTCAGCCTTATGCCTGGTGTTTTGTTCCACTCTTGCCGCCCTAGTTTCCGTCATACCGGTGTTATGTTCCTGGATTTTGCGTTCCTTACGCGGTTGGGTGTATGCGAACCCCTTGATAGTTCTCTTTCAATAAAACTCCTCCAGCAAGGCCCAACCTTGGTTTTAAAATTTGCCTCACCACCACCTACTTTTCCCTTGGGAGTCGTGCTCCCGAGGGTCATCTTTATTTTAACCCCCTCGGGCCAGTGCTTCTCTAAGTGTTGGTCTGAACTAGAGCCCCATGCAGCGCCACCTCGGGGAAACTTGAGGGATGGTTTTAGTTGTACAGATTGCTCATCCGGTGTGCCCTGAGAACGAGATATGGACAGCTCCTATCGGGATTTGTCGGCATATTCACGCGGCTTTGCTGGTCTTGTTTTACCATTGTCAAAATGTCTTGTAACCGGGATTCCGAGTCTGATCGGGTCTTCCTGGGAGAAGGAATATCCTTCGTTGACCGTGAGAGCTTGTGATGGGCTAAGTTGGGACACCCCTGACGGGTTTAAACTCTCGAAAGCCGTGCCCGCGGTTATGTGTCAGATGGGAATTTGTTAATATCCGATTGTAGATGACTTGACACTTAACTTAATTAAAATGAATCAACCGCTTGTGTAGCCGTGATGGTCTCTTTTCAGCGGAGTGCGGGAAGAGAACACGGTCTCATGTTATGCTTGAACGTAAGTAGCTTCAGGGTCACTTCTTGATCACTTATAGCTTCTCGACCGTGCGTTGCTTCTCTTCTCGCTCTTATTTGCGTATGTTAGCCACCATATATGCTTAGTGCTTGCTGCAGCTCCACCTCACTACCTTTCCTACCCATAAGCTTAAATAGTCTTGATCTTGCGGGTATGAGATTGCTGAGTCCTCATGACTCACAGATACTTCCAAACAGTTGCAGGTGCCGATGATACCAGTGCAGATGGCGCAACCCAGCTTAAGTGGGAGCTCGATGAAGATCTTGATTGTTGTTTTGTTTCCTTTCTGGATGATCAGTAGTGGAGCCCAGTTGGGACGATCGGGGATCTAGCATTAGGGGTTGTCTTCCTTTTATTTTTGTTCCGTAGTCAGACCTTTGTTTGCACCTACGATGATGTATGGATTATTTATGTATTATGTGAAGTGGCGATTGTAATCCAACTCTTTATCCCTTTCTTATTTAGTACATGGGATGTGTGAAGATTACCCCTCTTGCGACAAGCCTACCATGCGGCCATGCCTCTAAGTCGTGCCCCGACACGTGGGAGATATAGCCACATTGTGGGTGTTACAGCTTCTTTGGTCTCTTTTATTTTTGCAAAGTCTAGAGACTCATTCCAAGTGGTGAGGGAATCATAGCTTTCGTCATCCTTTCCTCACATGGTACAACGCTCTACTAATGATGATCATCACACTTTTATTTACTTACAACTCAAGAATTACAACTCGATACTTAGAAAAAATATGACTCTATATGAATGCCTCTGGCGGTGTATCGGGATGTGCAATGATCTAGCATAGCAAATGACATCAAAAAACGGACAAGCCATGAAAACATCATGCTAGCTATCTTACAATCATGCAAAGCAATATGACAATGGCGGGGGTAGATTGGTGGGAAAAGACTATAGCTCGTCCCCGACCGCCACACATAAGGAAGACAATCAATAAATAAATCATGCTCCGACTTCACATAGCAGTTCACCATACGTGCATGCTGCGAGAATCATGAACTTTCACATAGGTATTCCTACCAATCCACAATTACTCACTTGCATGACTCTAATATCATCATCTTCATATCCCAAAACAATCATAAGGAATTAAACTTCTCATAGTATTCAATGCTCTTTATATGAAAGTTTTTATTATATCCCTCTTGGATGCCCATCATATTAGGACTAAATTCATAACCTAAGCAAATTACCATGCCGTTTAGAGAGACTCTTAAAATAATATAAGTGAAGCATGAGAGTTCAACAATTTCTATAAAATAAATCCACCGATGTGCTCTAAAAAGATATAAGTGAAGCACTAGAGCAAATTGCCTAGCTCAAAAGATATAAGTGAAGCACTAGAGAAAATTGCCTAGCTCAAAAGATATAAGTGAAGCACATAGAGTATTTTAATAAATTCACGATTCATGTGTGTCCCTCTCAAAAGGTGTGTACATCAAGGATGATTGTGGCAAACTAAAAATCAAAGACTCATATCTTACAAGACGCTCTGTCATGGGAAACCACATACACCTATGGGGCAATGAGCCCCTTTTGGTTCGGAGGGGGGGATGGTCACGCCGCACAAAGAGCGAATGTTTACCCAAGTTTGGGTCACCGTGAGGCATAAAACCCTACTCCTGCTTTGGTGGATTGATGGTGGATAATGGTGGAGAACGCGGCACTCTTGCCCGGCAGGGTTGCCTCGAAGCAAGAGTGGCTACGCATGTATGAATATGCGAGGGTCTGAATCCTCTCTACGGTTCCCATGGGTCTCCTTTTATAGATAAAAGGGTCACCACAGTGGTTTGTACATACTGATTAGATAGCGAACATTGCTATCATACCTAACTTGCAGGCGGACATAGCACATTAAATGCGCCGCTCAGTGTCACATCACAGTGTACCCGGTAGGCCTTGCCGGGTTGTTTTGCCAGGTTCGCGCCTCCTTGCTTGACGTATCTCAGGATAGGTGTCATTTGGAGGTGTTTTCTATAGGAAGTGGTTGCCACGTGGCAGGAAGTATCCACTTAGTCACTTAGGGGCTTGACACCGCATCGATCGATGATGTGCGTCACTGTGAGGTGGTGCGGTGGGGTAGTTCGCCTGCACAATCATTGATAGGCCTGCCAGCATGATCTGGAGGCTTGCTTCCAGGGTAATCCTTACCTCGGCAGGGAGGTTTTCTTTCCCTTAGTGCTATCTTGCTTCTCTGGCTCGACTTGGTCTTCTTGATCTGCACTTTAATTCTTCAAAGGGCCGATCCTTAGTGCTTGGTCTGATCTTGGGTGCTGCAAACTTGTCCTTAGGATCGGCGGCCTGTTGTCCATGCATGAGTCGAGGGAAAATGTACCCCTGTCTATGTACCCCGACAGAAGCCCACGGGCTTGAGCCATACATGTCGTTGGGCATGTTGGGTTAGGCCCCAAATAGTGCACAGACATGTGACAGAAGTAGGCTGCACGCACAGCGGTTCGTCATGATGACTAGTCAATCCAACGTCCACTTCGCATAATTACCGCAGGTAGTGGGGGCGTGGGACTACAGCAGTTAATGTAAAACAGTAACTTTTCTGAAGAGTCGCTCCCCCCACGTTGTTTCCCTTAAGAGGGGAAAACGCGGAAGGGTACTGCTCATTCATTGTCTGCATTGTCTCCTCATCATCTTCCTCCACAAGCCAAGAAACTGTGCTCTTTCCTCACCCATACTCACCGCGGATCCCCTCCCAATTTCCTTCCCACGCTCTCATCGCACTTTAGGGCACATGGGGAAGAAAGTTGCTGCTAGGGGAAAATGGACAACCATCATGAAAGAGGCGGCCGCTGAGGGGAGCAAGAGGGCGACTAAGCTTGACAAGAGATGAAGGGGAGACGTCGTCTTCTTTCCATCAAACCTCGACGGTGATGTGCTATAGGCGAGGTATGGATACTTGTGGGGGAGGGCGGTCCCAAAGGGGCATGGCGCTCCCAAGGTTCTGGCGGAGGCGAATGAGGACCTGCCAGATTCATATGGATTCTTCTGCGCATATTTCATGTGCGGTTTCTGGCCTCCCTTCTCAGATTTCCTTGAGGCAATGATGGCGATCTATGGATTTCATCTCTTGGATTTCACGCCAAATGCAATGGCATGCATGGCGATCTTTGCCCACTTGTGCGAGAATTTTGTTGGGGTTGCCCCCAATGTTGATATGTTCAGGCACTACTTCGTCCCGCGGGTGGAGAACTAAAACCACCGCTCCAGGAACATAACTTAGATGCCACGGGTAGTACCATGGGAGAACTGGGATTACATCTCTGGCCAACAACGCAATAGATGGGAGGAGTGGTGGGGAGATTAGTATTGGATTCAGAACAAGAAGGCCCCGGATTTCTGTCAGGCACGGACGGAATGCCTTGAGCGCGGCAACGACTGGAGAGCATTTGGCCTCATCGAGGACAGGCTCTGCCAGGCAATAAACAGGATTACCCGTCTTAAAGCTGCTGGGCTGACTGTCCAGCATGTAGGGGCCGATTTTCTCCTTTGTTGAATTGCGCCATTACAAAAAGAGGGACAGATTCTCCCAGGGGTATGGAGATGTTGCACACAGGATGAGATTGCTCCATGGCCTGGCCAATAACCTGTCGGTATACGGCCACGCCTAGTTGTGCGATCAGTTGTATAGCAGCCCTGGATTATTCAAACTGCCGGCAAACATCATCTCAGTGAACATCAACTCTGCCAGGGATCAGATTCTGATGTGGATGCCCGATTGCAATGCCCATGGAGTTGCGAGTGATTGGAAATTGCCCATGCTCGACGAAGAGATCGAATGGGCTTCCACCCAGTGGAGTAGACCACTAGGGTGGAGACTAGAGTGTACAAGCGCACCTCCATCGTCTATCAAGAAACGGCTGGACGAGGACAGCGAAGTGAGGGCCGCCGCCATGGCGAAGGCCAAGAAGGCGGCAATGGGAAGGGGAAAAGCTGAAGAGGGAGGTTCCTTGCATGACAGAGACGAGGTGCAAGCCTCGGAAGAGGATGCCGGGGATAATCCTGCCTGGGGTGAGGGTGCCGAGAACGAACCTGCCGGATACGATCCTTCCATGATCGAGGCTCTCTACACCACGGCTGCGGACCCAAGGACGGAGAGCATGTCACGGAGGCAGAGGAACCCAAATAGGAGTGGCTCTTGGCAGGCCCTCGGGATCCCGAGCTAGTCTTGGACCCACGCCCTCGTAAGCGGGCCGCTAAGAGAGGAGCAGCAGTCTCTGATCCTGTGCCCGCCGCCAAGAAGGTGAAGGAGACCACCTCCAAGAGCAGCATCCCTGAAGTTGTGTGCCGGCATTCCCCTTGGCTTTCCGGGGCCAAGGTTGTAGGATGGAAAGTAGGTCTAGAGGGGGGTGATTAGACTACTTGACCAAATAAAAACCTAGCCTTTTCCCAATTTTCAGTCTTGGCAGATTTTGACAGCTTAGCACAAGTCAAACAATCAACCTACACATGCCATTCAAAGATTATAGGAGTGGAATGTAAATCATTGCATATGAAGGTAAAGGGAGGGGTTTGGAAAGGCAAATGCAATGTAGACACAAAGATTTTTGGCGTGGTTCCGATAGGTGGTGCTATCGTACATCCATATTGATGGAGACTTCAACCCACGAAGGGTAACGGTTGCGCGAGTCCATGGAGGGCTCCACGCATGAAGGGTCCACAAAGAAGAAACCTTATCTATCCCACCATGGCCATCACCCACGAAGGACTTGCCTCACTCGGGTACATCTTCACGATGTAGGCGATCTCCTTGCCCTTACAAACTCCTCGGTTCAACTCCACAATCTTGAAAGTGGCTCCCAAGTGACACCTAACCAATCTAGGAGACACTACTCTCCAAAAGTTAATAGATGGTGTGTTCATGATGAAATCCTTGCTCTTGTGCTTCAAATGATAGTCTCCCCAACACTCAACTCTCTCTCACAGATTTGGCTATGGTGGAAAGATGATTTGAGTGGAAAGCAACTTGGTGAAGGCTAGAGATCAAGATTCTTGTGGTTGGATTGGAATGTCTTGGTCTCAACACATGAGTAGGTGGTTCTCTCTCAGAAAATGAATGCTGGAAGTGTAGGCACGTTCTGATGGCTCTTTTTCAAATGGAGAGGAGGGTGGAGGGGTATATATAGCCTCCACACAAAATCTAACTGTTATACACAAAAGAGCCAACTCGGTCAGACTGAATGTATAAACTCGGTGAGACCGATTCAGTTCAAAATGTGAACATTAGGCTTTTCGGTGGGACTGACATGATAAACTCGGTGGGACCGATGAGCTAGGGTTAGGGCAAAACTTGATCTCGGTTTGACCGATTACTTCAACTCGGTGAAACCGATTTTAGTAACAAGCAAACAGAGAGTTGGTCAGGCAAACTCCATGGGACCGATCGCTCCTTTCGGTAATACGGAAATGTTACGAAAGAGAAACAGAGAGTTTACACTGCGAACTCGGTGGGACCGATCACTCATTTTGGTGAGACCGAAAAGTTACGAAGGGAAACAGAGAGTTTGCAATCCCATCTCAGTGAGACCGAGATCCCTATCGGTGAGACCGAACTGATTAGGGTTTGTAGCTATGGCCATGTCAAATGAACGCGGGGGCACCGAATGAATCAAATCGGTGGGGCCAAGTTTGACTTTAGGTTTAGGACATATTTGGATTTGAGAAAATGGTTGAGGGCTTTGGAGCATATCAGTAAGCATTTTGAGCAAGTAGACCATTAAGCAGCACCTCATCCCCTTTCAATAGTATTCGCTTTCACTATGGACTCAATGTGATCTTGGATCACTAAAATATAAATGAAGAGTCTTGAGCTTTTTCCAATATTTGTCCTTAGATTTTCACAGGTCCACATCTCTAGTCCATGCCATGCCAATCATTGAACTTGCTGAAATAATCATCTTGAAAGGATATTAGTTCAATGAGCAATATGTTGTTATGAATTACCAAAACCACCCAGGGATTAGTTACACTTTCAATCTCCCCCTTTTTGGTAACTGATGACGACATATAGATCAAAGCTTCGACAAATGATAATAAGAATGAAATATATTGTTGCTTTCAGAAGTATGTGATAAGAAAGAGTTCCCCCTAAATTTGTGCATTATTTATGATTTGCTTTTGAATGCAAACGCACAATTGATTAGGATCTTGGGTTACTCTTCCATGTCACATACTTCTTGGTGGACGCTCAAAATGATAGAATAAAAATAACATGCACTCATCACCAAGACAAATATAATTGATCATGCACTACTGATAAGATAGCATCATTCAAGCACATATAATAAAGCATAATATGATCAACCACATTGATGTGGAGCATCCTACGGTCATCCCCTTGGGCCCACCATTGTATCACGAAGTGCCAAGAGGACCTACGACTAGAGATAGAGCTAGAGCTCTCGAGACCGAGGTGACTTCTCTCCTTAGTGATATTGCATATGATCCCCTCGAGACATGGCTACTACCTAAGTCCGAGATGTTGTGCATGATTAGGTACCAAGAGGACCCTCCCGAAGATGCACGTGAAGACGGACAAGCCACCAAGTCCACGGATGACGAGGAACGCCGGAAGGAGAAGAAGACAGCTCTAGGGCGCGGACATCCGGCCTCGAGCCCAAACAGCCAGCCGCCGAAGACTTCAACTACAGCAGCATTCCAGCCGCCGAGCATCTACAAGTCCCAGACATCCGGCCCAAGCCCGAACATCCTGCCCCGGCCCGGAAATCCGGCCTCCCGCCCAGATATTCAGACAAGCTGCAACAGAGAACAGAAGAGTACCCCCGCCAGCCCGGACAGCCGGCCCCTCCAGCCCGGACATCCGGCCTTCCGCGAATGCCCAGACATCCAGCCCGACGCCCGGACGTCCGGCCTCCCCTATCTGCGCACAGTGTAAGGGCCCGAGGCTCGTGTATCCCTTCGCCCACCTAGACTATATATACTCTTCTCCTACCTACGTTTTAGTGTTAGCATTGGTTTAGCTCGTACTTGAGATAGAGCATTGCTCATCCACATCGGATCTACTCCACGAGAGAGACCGCGGCCCCTCTTTATGGAAGATCCCTTTGGATTCAAGACCCCTTTATGGGAAGATCCCCCTGTGGATTCAAGACCTCCTCTCGGAGAAGACCGTTACCTTTTGTATCGTCCCTAGTTGACCATGGATCGTGTGATCTCCTATGTACTCAAGGATCTAGCATGTGTGTGACTATTTATTGTTGGTTTAGTGATTCTCTCATGTTTCCCCTCGTGTTTTCCCCCGTGTTCTTCGTGTTCTTCGCGGGATCCGCTCCTTTCGTGAAAGATTGGGTGATTAGGGCCCTACCCTACATCATCTTGGATCAGAGCCAGCTTGTCTCATGATATCATCTTGTATCATGAGCCACGTTGATCACGATTTCGGAGCCTTGTTTTTGTTGTTTTGTCCCTAATTCGGAAATTTCCCACAAAAATAGCCCCAAATTTTTTTTGCGATTTGTTGGTGTGTTGAAGTTTTGTTCGATTTGATCCTTGGATTTTGTGTATTGCAGGTAGATCTAGCTTTCCATCCACTTTTCCGCATTTTCCATCCAAAAATTCCTCTGAATTTTGCCCGGATTTACCACATTCCACGCGGAGTTTGCCCGGATCCAGAGCCAGGGCATCCGGCCCGATAGCCCGGACATCTGGCACCCCAGACATCCAGCCATCAAACTCGGACATCCGGCCCCTCGAAGCAACATCCGCACACCACCACCACTTCCGCATAACACCGCCATATACCACATACACCACCATCGCTTACCACTCCCAAGTCCGACAATTTTGGTCCAATTTTGCTTTGAGAATTTGAGTTGCGGTTCCGTGTCCTATTGTATTTCGGTTATTTTGGTACGGTTTGACATCAACATCACCGCCGCTCATTTTCGCCATGGATGTGTCATCAACAACCACTACTTCACCAATTTTGACACCATCAACCGTTTCTTGCTTACAAGGAACCAACAAACGGTAACCTCACCTTGGTATTGGACATATCATTCTTGCCATTACTTTGATAGCCATCATAGCCTTACTCCTTTGCATCACTTACCCATAGATACTAGCCTTTGAGTATTGCTGGCAACATGACTTGTGCACATTAGTGGTCATACTTCCCATAGCATACATACATCATTGGTGCATATCTTGGTATCATCGCTTGTGTCACAAGATTGTCATCACATACAAAATTGCTATCTTGGTTCGTGAAGCATTGCATGATAAAAGTGCTCAAACAACAAAGAGCCGAACAAGCTTTTAAGAAAAAGGGAAAGATAAGCAAAGAGCTTTTAAGCAAGAACCATAGCATCATACAACATTAAGATTGTCATACTAGATCATCTTGGATCATATCATCGGAACCCATACATAGAGCATACTTCGGATAGAAGTTGTTGCATTTTTGCTTAGTAGGTTGTGCACAAGTCTTCGTATCCGCCTATTGTGCAATCGTGCTAGCGTCTCTCTAGTGTTGTGCAACAAGAGCATTTTTTTGGATTCCACATTTTGGCTCACCCCTGGTTGCACGACCCCACTTATCTCTTTGCGTGTGTGTTTCCATGCACCTTATATTGCTTGGTCTACTTGTTGCATTGAAAACTTGTGAATCTTTTCCAACATTATTGAAGCTCACTAAAAATTGCATCAAATTTTGTGCCACCATCCTAACCAAGCTCCACCATAAGCTTTTACTTGTATATGTGTGAGAATCCGACAAGAATTTGGTACCAATTGTGCTATTTCCTTGTCCCACATTGGAGTGATCTTTGATCCACCTTCAACTTCGGTCATGGTACATTTGGTATACGTTCTTCTCTTTCTCCCACTCACATATTTCACTTGGAATGATGGATAGGCCAAGTACTTCTACCAACCCACTCTTCATCGAGCAACACAACGACATGAACTCCTACGTCACCGAGAGACACCTCTTTGGTGCACAACGTGCTTTGCATCAAGAGCAACAAGCTATGAGTGAATGCATCGACAACCTCGCCGCTGACTTGCGACTCTCCGAGCAATGTACAAGGGACTACTTCAACCATAAGCTCGATGATCACAAGCAAGAGAACGACGCAAGAATGGATGAGATTTGTGCTTTGTTGCTCAACTGCTCTTCTTGCACTTCGTCCTCTTCAGGAAGGAGCCATTCAAGTCAGCACTCCGACTTCACCCTCTCTAGATCAAGTACACCGACATCGAACACCCTTCGCCGTGTCGTGTGCAACGATCGTCAAGCAATCCTCAATCCTCTACGCGACACCGACTCTCAAGAGCACCGACACCTTCAAAACCAAGCTGCCTTTGCACAAGCACGAGAATGGCAACGCCAAGGCCAAAATGAAGAGGAAGAGTGAGCGCGTCTACACCAAGAAGTACAAGATGTCGAGGCATAACGTCAAGCGCAATGATTGCGAGATGCTCAAGCACTCGAGGCACAACAATCCCTCCAAGATTCAAGTCGAGCCGTAGCCAACCGAGGCCGACATGCTCGTGAACATGAAGAAGCACTTGGCGAAGAAGCTCACGAACAACGATATCTAGCTTGCATGCAACGTCAAGCTCGACAAGTTCCTCCACAAGCTCGCCAAGAACATCATGTTCAACAAGAACAAGACGACATTGGAAATCCTCCACGACAAGAACACGTTGTGAGAGACGATCCTCCGCGTCAAGGACGTCATCATCCAAGACCCGAACACAATGAAGAGAAAATATATGGCAAGCTAAAGTTCACCATGCCCAAGTTCAATGGAAGCAACGATCCCGAAGAGTACCTTTCATGGGCATTAAAGGTCGACAAAATCTTCCGTTGCACAACTATGAAGAAGAGAAGAAGATTGTGATGGCATCCCTTGAGTTCCAAGACTATGTCCTCATATGGTGGGAACAAGTCATCGAGCACCGTGAGGCAAGAGGTGAACCACCCATCACTACTTGGGCGCAAATGAAGGATGTCATGAGAGCACGCTTCATGCTTACCTACTACAACCGCGACCTCTTCAAGAAACTCCTACTACTCAAGCAAGGAACAAAGAGCGTTGAAGAGTACTACAAGGAGATGGAGATTTCCATGATATGAGCCAATGTCACAGAAGATGATGAGAAAACTATGGCACGTTTCATGAATGGACTCAACCGTCCTATCAAGAAGATCGCCGACTTCCAACCATACTCGAACCTCATCGAGCTAGTGCACCAAGCTACCAAAGCAGAACGTCAAGTGCAAGACGATTACAAGTATGCCAAGTTCTCATCCAAGTCATACGGCTTCTCCAACACCCAAGCTTGAACGACTCCAACTCCATCTACCAATCCTTCTACAAGAAAAATCGACAAGTCGAGTTCCAAGAAAGCTTCGTCAACACCAAGTCATCCTCCTACAATGAGCAACTTCAAGCCGAGAGCTTGATCATCATCTACCCCAACCGATGAGACCGTCAAGATGAGTTCCTTCAAATGCTTCACATGTGGAGGCCGATGCCGCAAGTCCTATGAGTGTACCAACAAGCAGACCATGATCCTCAATGACGACGGCACTTATGACTCAATGAGTGAAGGAGAAATGGAAGCCCTTGAGCAAGTGGCCGTACACCGGCAAGTGAACGAAGAAGACACGAAACAAGTATTTTGTGATGAAGATTCAAGTCCCGCTCTCATTGTCTCCAAGGTCTTGACTCTTCAACATCAACAAGAAGAAGACCAAAGATGCCACATATTCCACACCAAGGCCGGCATCAATGGAAGATCCGTCAAGGTCACCATCGATGGAGGGAGTTGTCATAACCTCGCAAGAGAAGAACTTTGCTATAAGCTCCAATTGCCTAAGAAGAAGCACCCACATCCCTACAAAGTTCAATGGCTTAGCGACTCCGGCACTATCAAGTCGAGCATCGAGTACAAGTCTCCTTCAAAATTGGCGCCTACGAAGACACTTTGGAGTGTGACATCGTTCCAATGACTGTTTGCCACCTTCTTCTTGGACGCCCATGGAAATTTGATAGAGGTGTCATCCACAATGGCCGAACGAACCACTACATCTTCAAGATGAAAGTAAAGGAGTATGTACTTCACCCTATGTCTCCAAGCCAAGTGATCGACGACAAGCAAGCTGTAAGTGCATCTAGTGCCACCCCTAGTTGGTTTTGGAGTATTGACGACAAACCTAGTTGAGGGACTAATGTGTTTGTGAGAATTGCAGGATAACATAGGTAGAAGTCCCTCATTGATTCGGTTTTCCTACCAGAGATGACCCCTAAAAATGTATGAAGACATTGAAGTCAAAGGTGGTATATGAAGACATTCACATTGAAGACTATGACAAGAGAAGACATCGCATGAAGCCTATGGAGCTCGAAGACTTAGATCTTTCGTAGTTCTTTTTATTCTTTGTTGAGTCATAGGAACCACCGTACTGTTAAGTGGGGTCCAAGAGAACCAGTCAGAATGACTGAAGTGATGCTTAACCAAAACCTATGTCTTTGAGTGAAGACTATGAGAGCGAATCTTGTCCAGAGTCGGACAAGTCAGCTTTGCTTGTAGCCCAAGTAAAGTTGCCGTTTGAGTTTGAAATCTGACCGTTGGAACACGTGTTAGTTCCTTAGTGACCCACGGTCATTTCGGACAAATCAGGTAGGGTTGCCTAGTGGCTATAAATAGCCCACCCCCTACAACCATAAATGGTTGGCTGCTCAGAGTTAGTGTACGGCTTTTGTCGTTTGCGAGAAACCCACCTCGAAGCCTTTGAGAGAGAATTCCTTGCGAGGATAAAGCCCTAACCACCCAGAGCCAAAGAGAATTAGGCATCACTTAACTCTTCTTGTCTGTGTGATCTGAAGACTTATTACACTTGAGGACTGTGAATCCTCCAGCCGGTTAGGCGTCGCGTTCTGAGCATCCAAGAGACATTGTGGATCGCCGGTGAACGAAGTCTGTGAAGGTTTGGGAGTCTACCTTGAAGACTTACCAGAGTGATTGGGCGAGGTCTGTGTGACCTTAGCTCAAGGGGAATACGGTCAGGATTGGGTGTCCTGAGCTGCGTGTTCAGGACTGGGTGTCCGGGACTGTGTGTCCTCAGGTTTAAATAGCTAGCCGCCCTAACCAGACGTACAGTTGTCACAGCAACTGGAACTGGTCGAACAAATCATTGTCTTCAATGTGTCACTGGTTTCATCCTTTCCTTCCCTTTACTTACTGTTGGTCCTTGTGAAGTCATTGTATGATTGCACTATCTTTTAACTTCACTGAGTGACTGGGTGTTCTGTTTGGCTTCATAATATCTTCCTACCTGATCCTTACTACATTGCTGCTATTAGTCATTGTGCTTTCACTCCATTGAATACTTGACTATGGTTTGCCTAGTGTAGTCTACCTTCCGCTGCATGGTAATACGTTTATTTCTATCGTTTGTCTTCATAACTTCCACGTTTTGAAGACTTTCATAAAAATCGCCTATTCACCCCCCCCCTCTAGTCAATATAACGCACTTTCAATTGATATCAGAGCAAGGTACTCCCTTGTTCTGTGTGATTCGGTTTAACCACCTGGAGTTTTAGCTATGTTGACTGCAGGGATAATTAAAGTCTCCGCTGCGTGCCCCATCTTCGATGGAACTGAATATCCCTATTGGAAGAATAAGATGCGCATGCATCTTGAAGCCATTGACGTCGACCTATGGTATGTCATCAAGAACGGCGTTCCCAAGGATGGAGAAGGTGTCACTGCTGCTGACGTCAAGAAGTTCATTCAACTAGACTCTACTGCCAAGAATATCATCTGTGGTCATCTGACCAAAGGACAGTATGGCCACGTGAGTGCTTTGGAAACATCTAAGTTAGTCTGGGACTGGCTCTCCAAGGTCAACGAAGGCGTCTCAACCCAGAGAGATCAGAGAAACAGTGTCCTTCGCAACCTCTTCAACCGCTTCAAGAGAAATGACAATGAGAATGTCCAGCTCACGTTTGATCGACTCACTGACATCACGAATGAGCTTCAAGCCCTTGGCGCTACTGAGGTCACCAAGCACGAAGTCTTCAAGACACTAGTGAGATCACTTGACAGTTCGTTTGACACCCTAGCCCTGATGATTCAAGAACGTCCTGATTTCAAGACACTCGATCCATCTGACATACTTGAGAGGCTCAACACACATGAGTTTCAGCTTTCTGAGAAAAGAGATATCTACAGTCCAAACTATGGGTGAACTCGTGCCTTGAAGGCAAAAGCTGTCTCCTCATCTGAAGAAGAATCTGACAGCAGTTCTGATGATCCTGAAGACATTGGAAGGGAACTTGCTATGCTTGTGAAGAAGTTCCAAAAATTCACCAAGAAGAAAGGTTTCAGAAAGTCTTCACGATCAAGCTCAAGGAATGATGAAGCTTCTGCTCATGAGTACAAGAAGAAAACATGTCACAAGTGCAAGAAACCTAGCCACTTCATCTCTGAGTGTCCTCAGTGGGACAATGAGAACCAAAAGAAGAAGAAGAGCAAGGAATATGACTCTAACGAGAAGAAGAAGAAGAAATACTCAAAGTCTTCTTCCAAGTCTTCTTCAAAGTCTTCATCACACAAGAAGAGCTCATCTGGCAAGGCACGTGCGTTTGTTGGCAAGGAAATGGATTCAGAGGAGGAGTCCGCTTCTGAGGAGGCGGAGGTGGAGTCTGAGGAGGAGTTCGATTCTAGCGTCGCAAGTCTGGCTACAGCATATGTTGCTAAGTCCATCTTCAACACTGAAGACAATGACCTCATCGCCGACACCGATGCAAATGACAAGGACTACTCCGCTCCTACCTACTGCTTCATGGCACGCGGTGCCAAGGTAAACACACGCACTACTCACTATCAAACATCCAGTGACGATGACTCTGATTGTGGTTCAAAACCCAGCTACAAAACACTTGCTAAAATTGCAACTGAACAACAGAAAGCCATGGAACATATTCAAAAACTATTAGACAAAAGCGATGATCTATGAGGCGCTGAAATGACTCGATCTGAGTTCTTAATTGAAGACATAAAAAATCTTCACTTTAAGTATGAGGAACTGGAAAGACGTCATGAAACGCTCTCAACAACTCATGAAAAGCTTTCCTATGATTATCTTCAAAGGAAGCAAGATCTTGAGAAATTGAGAGCGGCTCATGAAGATCTTCAAAAGGAAAATGAGTCACTTCGCGCCGAACAGATCAGCTCCGCTCAGGAAGGATTTGAACCACCATGTCTTAAGTGCATTGAGCGTGATAATGCTACTACTGTTGCTGAATGTTCTACTGCTGCTACTATTGCAATATCTTCAACTGTTGATGTGGTAACTAACCCCTCCGCTGAGGATACCACTGCTATTGCTGATGAGAATGCTAGGTTGAAGACACTGCTTGAAACAGGGATGTACAAAAGTCTCAAAGGGCATCAGACACTATGTGATGTCCTCAAAAGGCAGATCCTGAACCGAAACCCTAGGAAAGAGGATGTTGGGTTCGAAAGGAAAATGAATGCTGATGGCTCTTACTGGAAACCTGAGCAGTACCCCAAAACCACATGGGTTGCTGCAAAGGAACCTTCAACGGATCCATCCACCCTATATTGTAGTGCTCTATCCATCCATGTCTTTGTTTTCAATTATGGAGCACCCTAGCTTGAGTCAATCAAGCTCTACTTTTGCTATTTCATGAATCTGGGCAGATTGTCTACTTGTTAGCGATTTTGCCGCGGATGTTGTAGTTGATCCGTGCAAGCTATGTTATTGTTCTTGCCATGTCTAGCTTGTATAATGTATATTCTTGATGGGTGTATGTTTAGATTGTCATGCATGCTCTTTAGTGAGTGCATCGACCTGATTGTCATGCATTGCCTTGTCAGCAGAAGATACAGAGACAACCATTAAGTCCATTTTCAATGCTCATTCCTTCACCTGAAACCCGGAGAAGTGGGAACGACCACCCGACAATCCAGGCGTGCGTGGGACGTGGAACAACCCCCGATATGCTGCATGATGGCCACGTGTTCCTCAGATGTGAATCGCCAGGGGCACCTGTGTAATAACGCAGTGCCGTCCCTGTACCTATAAATACACACCTCACAGCAGTCATTATCTCTTGTTCCACTCTCGCACGAAACCTAGCGCCACCGCTAGCCCTCGACGACGCTGGCGACGAAGCGCTTCGCTGCCGCAACCTCTCCGATGCCGTCTTCACACCGACTGCGGACATCGTCTTCTCCGCCGTCGCCGTAGGTGTCCTCCGTTGCCAAGTTAGGGGACGATCGAACTGCTCGGTCTCCTCTTCCACTCCGTCTTGCAGTTCTTCGTGTGGTAAATAAAACCTCCTTTTTACGGCCCCTTTGATCCTATAGCTTTATCACTTTCTATCACAAGCAGTTTCTATTCACACAAGTTGGATCTCTTTCATACTGCATCTCATAACATGCCTAGTATATTCACTTATGCTTCACAAAGTAGTTAGATTCCTCACTTGTACTGATCCGTGGATTCGTACAAATCTGGAACCAACTCCTTATCTATGAGTGAATGTCTTCGCACGATGAGGTCAATGTCTTCTAAACTGATTTATCTTCAAAATCTTCTGAGAATGCATATGACCTCTTCCCCTTCCCTCGCACCTTAAGGCTGTAACAGGTACATGTTCGTGGGAGAATCCCTTGGTTCTCATAGTCTGCATTCATTTGCAGAATTCTTACAGTATCACATAAATTCTCCTGAAGCCAGCTCCTGTTTGTCCAGCAAGCAAAAACCTTTGAAGCCTTTGAACGTATTGAAGCCTTTCAGTTTAAAGTTCATGGCTTCAGAAAAATCAGCAAGGAAGGGTGGCAGAAAGCGTCGAGGAGAAACGTCAAGAGATCTGCCCGATGATGTCTCAGAGCCGTACAAGACAGATCCTGAAGAGGATTACAATCAGCGCAAGACGCGAATCCAATGGATTCGACGCTATTGGGCAGAACAGTGGTTCAAGTACAGATTTGTGACCAAGGAATATGCTGAAAAGAATGCCATCAAGCGACCATGGGGAGACATCCTCTACAAAAATCTTCAACCCAGGACCAGAGATGAAGCCATTGAACAAGGCTTCTATCCCTGCATGGTCCGTGGACCACAGCCTGCGGATGCTGACCCATCGTCCCTGCTATGGTGTCGTGATGACAATCTGTTTAAGCGCAACTTCTAGTTTGCCCAGAACTCAGCGAAGCAGAACAAGAAGACTTTGGGTTTAGATTTCAACCCTGGCCCCTCTGCTCCCCGTGCCGATGGAACTCGCGAAGCTGAACCCAATCTTCTTGGACCCTTCTACAATCTTGAAGGTCTCATCACTCACATCGTGGTTCAAGGGACAGCCGTGAATGAGCCTGCAGATGACGCTGAATCAGATGAAGCGCCTGCAGCGCCGAAGCCAAAGAAGCTGAAGCAGCCAAAAGCTTCAAAGCCGGCCTCTGCACCAAAAATCTCACGGGCGAAGCCACTGGCAACTACTCCTCCTGAAGACAGTGTGCAGTCTGAAGATTTGTCACGCATCTCCAAGCCCCAGAAGGTCAAGATGCCTCTGTGCCACACCGGCCAAGAGCTATTAGCTGCTGCCATTCTGCGCAATGATGCCATTGATCTGTCAAGTGATCAAGATCTTGCAGATGACGCTCTTGAGCAACTCATCAAGAGCAAAGAAGAAGCAGAAATCTTCAATGATCTGCCTCTCTTTGACATGACAATCATCCACAACTTCATTGATGAGTGGTTTGACACGCCAAACATCAGCTTCGAAGATCTGCAGCTACCCATTGGCCTCAGTGTCGCCTTCCATGGCGCCATTGCTTTAGAGCTAGCTCTCGCACAGTGCATCGTCGAACTGAAGCAAAAGATTGACTATGAAAAGGCTCAGTTCAAGAAGCATATGGCCAAGCTCAGCGTGCAAGAGGTGAAAAACTTCAAGATTATGCTGCACGAGCTCAAAGAAGCCTTTCTCAAGAAACGCGCAGAAGCTTAGGGTTCTCGGCAGCGCATGAAGAGCCTGGCTGACAAGTGTGTGCAAGGCTACAACGAAGCTGAGAAGCGCAAGGCCCTTGGGCATCCGGGCATTGATCCCAGGATGGCTACTAAGCAGAAGAAGAAGCCCATTGTGACCGAACCTCTCGCACCAAGGCAGGAAGCAGATCCCATTGTCTTCCCAACTAGAATGACTGGCTCGAAGCCGAAAGCCCGGTCAACCGCTTCAGAGCTGAAGAAGACGAGGACTGCTGAGGCTGAAGCTAGGAAGAGGAAACATCCTGAAGCCTCTCCTACTTCCCCCTCCAAGAAGAAGAGGAAGACCAAGAAAGAACGGGCTGCTCCCACAGAGTGTTTGATTGTTGAACTCATTTCCATGGTTCGTCCTAACGCTGAACGCCAACTGACAATCCATGAGCCTGCTTTCACAGAGGCTCATGAAGCTGAAGACTTTCCAGCAGCTGATCCCATCGCTGCTGAAGACATTGGTCACCATGACCATGTAGAAGATGGTGCACTCCTTCCTCAGCTCGAGCACAGCAAACTCATCAGCATTGGTCATCCTCGGACGCCAATTGCTCAAGATGCTTCATGGGCTGATCGCCCACAAGAGGAAGAAGACTTTGAGGCCCAGCCAACTCTAACTACACCGGCGTCGCCTGTGTTGCGCAGGCTTCGCAAAGGACCAAGGCCTCCAGTCTCTGCATCTGAAGCTGAAGCTGTTGAAGACATTTCGGCTGCATCAGCCGATGAAGAAGAAGTCCCACAAGCTGCTACTCCCCTGTCCCACCAAGAAGCGGTTCTCGAGGAGAACGTGGTTGTGACCGACCCTCCAGCTCGTCAAGTGGAGGCTGAAAATCGTGAGGCTGCCACCACCAACACCACTGAAGCCACTGACGCTGTCATGGCTGAAGCTAATATGGAGCCCTCACCAACAAAAGCACCAGAAGTCAGCGAAGCCACTGATCCCACTGCTTCTGTTCCCGCGCCTGCTGCCGGTCCTCAGTTCGACTATCATGTTGAGCACAGGCCTCAAGTACAGAAGCCAATCCCAAGATTGCCCAGGTTCCCAGGTCCTGCATCAGCACCTGGATCCTTCAATATCAATGGCTTCAGAGCAGACAACACATTCTTCAATAGCTCCAGGAACCCCTACTCAAGGGAAAGAATATCATCTGATCGGTTCTGGAGCTATCCGCAGCGAAGCTATTACTCCTGCATTCTATACAATCAAGGTCGCATCTTCCCACACAAGCGTCTTGACATTGAAGCAATAGCTGGTCTGCCCTATCTAGAAGAAGCTCTGGATTGCTTCAAGCAGGTTGGATTGCTACAGTTCGTCATTGACCAAGAGCATTGGAATGAAGAGTTGCTGCTCCAATTCTATGCCACACTTCACATCCGCGGGTACAACAGAGATCCGAAGACTTGGGTCCTGGAGTGGATGACAGGAAATGTTCATCATGAAGCCAAAGCCTTTGACATCATTGAGCTCACTGGTCTACCCACTCCTGGCGATATCTACGAATCCGGCTGTCAACTTCACAGTGAAGCTGTGGAGAGCATCTTTTAGAAGCCTGAACCTAACATGAGTCAGATGCTCAGTATGATGAAGCCATTGCCCCAAGATGCTGAATATCCCAAAGAGTTCCTTGTTGAAGACCTTGAGTATCTGCCAAGAACTATTTATCACATCATAAGGTGAACTCTCTGGCCCATCAAAGGACACTCTCCACATGCCAAGCTCGAAGGTGCAATGAAGACTTTGGTCTTCTATATTCTTCATGGAAAATGCTTCAATGCACAGGACGTTTTCATTCGCCAACTTGCTGCATCAGGCTCTGATCTGTTTGGCTTGAAGTTCTACGCCCCATGGGTAATGCGGCTGATCAAACTTCACTCCTCTATCTCATATCAGCCATTTGCTCGCAATCATCGGATTTTTCTGCCTGATGTGGATATGTCTATTGAAGCCATCTATCCTGAGCCTGCCAAGGAACCTCTAAGTCTTCAGAATGCAGAGCATCAAAGTTTTTCTCAGAACATTGAAGGAGTTGAAGCAATCACTCGTGTGTATCCTTTGGCTGGCACTACACGTGCACCGCATCCTGCTCTCACTGAAGCCACTGACAGTACAACTGCCCCACGACCCAAGAAGCGCACTCATGTTCTCAATGAACGAGAGCTTCTTGTGGCTCTTCATCAGAAACAAGATAGGCATCATGACTGGCTGAAGCGTCAAATGCAAAGCCTCTTGGTGGATGTTAATCGCATTCGCAATCTTGCCACCAAGAATGCCTTTGTTGCCCATGAAACCTCTCGACGCACATGGAAAGGGCTGACGCTGATGTGTTCTAAAGATGATCTTCAAGAGGATGGCTTCTCTGAGCGCTTCAAGTTTGACTCCACACCCCCTCGAAGGGCAGTGCTACGTAGCACTCCATCTCTTGAAGACTCTGAGTTCTCTTCCTCTGCTGCAACTGTGAATGCTAGAGTGATCGAGGATGAAGACGATGCTACTTCACCGCCACCTCCCTCAGCACGCTTCGACACTGCTCCAAGCTCTTCTGCACCGCCGAACACCATCGACGACCCTGCTGCTTCACCTACTCTTCATGGGAATGAGTAGATGCTCTATGTCTTCAAACCTTTTTGGTCCTTACTAACAAAAGGGGGAGAAGCATATGAGTTTGATAGTCTTCAAGCGGGTCCATATGGGTGGGTGCTTCATATTTTTGCTTCGTGTTTACAACTCTCGTTTTGATACATTTGGTTCTTTGAGTTGTAACACTTAAACTGATGGTCGTCTGCCACTTATTTGCCATTTTGTGATGCGATGATAAATTCCGCATGTGCGACGATAAATTCCGCACTTAGATCATTTTGCAGACGTCCATTTTCCATTATGAATGTCATTATCTTCACATACCTTCACATGCATAGTGGATTGTCATCATAAGTTGAAGAGGATCTCCACAAGCACAACCTGCCATGTGCATTTGCATTCCAAAAGCAAATTACTTATATGCACATCTTCAGGGGGAGCCCTTGCAACTTATGAAGACAATTCCTTATCATGTACAATTTCACATATTATATTCCCCGTTGAAAACTTCAACTAGTTTGTCATCAATCACCAAAAAGGGGGAGATTGTAAGTGCATCTAGTGCCACCCCTAGTTGGTTTTGGAGTATTGACGACAAACCTAGTTGAGGGACTAATGTGTTTGTGAGAATTGCAGGATAACACAGGTAGAAGTCCCTCATTGATTCGGTTTTCCTACCAGAGATGACACCTAAAAATGTATGAAGACATCGAAGTCAAAGGTGGTATATGAAGACATTCACATTGAAGACTATGACAAGAGAAGACATCGCATGAAGCCTATGGAGCTCGAAGACTTAGATCTTTCATAGTTCTTTTTATTCTTTGTTGAGTCATAGGAACCACCGTACTGTTAAGTGGGGTCCAAGAGAACTAGTCAGAATGACTGAAGTGATGCTTAACCAAAACCTATGTCTTCGAGTGAAGACTATGAGAGCGAATCTTGTCCAGAGTCAGACAAGTCAGCTTTGCTTGTAGCCCAAGTAAAGTTGCCGTGTGAGTTTGAAATCTGACCATTGGAACATGTGTCAGTTTCTTAGTGACCCAGGGTCATTTCGGACAAATCAGGTCGGGTTGCCTAGTGGCTATAAATAGCCCACCCCCTACAACCATACATGGTTGGCTGCTCAGAGTTAGTGTACGGCTTTTGTCGTTTGCGAGCAACCCACCTCAAAACCTTTGAGAGAGAATTCCTTGTGAGGATAAAGCCCTAACCACCCAGAGCCAAAGAGAATTAGGCATCACTTAAGTCTTCTTGTCTGTGTGATCTGAAGACTTATTACACTTGAGGACTGTGAATCCTCCAGCCGGTTAGGCGTCGCGTTCTGAGCATCCAAGAGACATTGTGGATCGCCGGTGAACGAAGTCTGTGAAGGTTTGGGATTCTACCTTGAAGACTTACCAGAGTGATTGGGCGAGGTCTGTGTGACCTTAGCTCAAGGGGAATACGGTGAGGACTGGGTGTCCTGAGCTGCGTGTTCAGGACTGGGTGTCCGGGACTGTGTGTCCTCAGGTTTAAATACCTAGCCACCCTAACCAGACGTACAGTTGTCACAGCAACTGGAACTGTCCAACAAATCATTGTCTTCAACGTGTCACTGGTTTCATCCTTTCCTTCCCTTTACTTACTGTTGGTCCTTGTGAAGTCATTGTATGATTGCACTATCTTTTAACTTCACTGAGTGACTGCGTGTTCTGTTTGGCTTCATAATATCTTCCTACCTGATCCTTACTACATTGCTGCTATTAGTCATTGTGCTTTCACTCCATTGAATATTTGACTATGGTTTGCCTAGTGTAGTCTACCTTCCGCGGCATGGTAATACGTTTATTTCTATCGTTTGTCTTCATAACTTCCACGTTTTGAAGACTTCCATAAAAATCGCCTATTCACCCCCCCTCTAGTCGATATAACGCACTTTCACAAGCCAACCATCATGGAGAGAACAGTGAGAGATCGAACCACTAAAAAGAGAGTGAGTGCCACAAGCCCAAATCGAGTGCCTCCATGATGAGCGAAAAGAAGAACTTAGTTCTATTTGCCACCAAAAGTGAGATAAGAGGAGTGTGTGAGAACCCATCTAGTGTCCTACACTATGTCCTTTTGTGCAAGGACAACACAAGCTAACACCTCTCATGCTATACCTTTATTGTTGTCTTCTCTTTTGCAGGAATTTCAAGATGTTTTTCGCGACGAGCTTCCTCCGGGACTACCTCCACTTCGAGGCATCGAGCACCGCATCGACCTCATCCCCGGAGCACCTCTTCCAAACAAAGCTCCCTACTGCGTCAACCCCAAAGAAACCAAGGAAATACAAAGCCAAGTAAAGCATCTCATAGACCATGGACATTTGCATGAAAGTTTGAGCCCTTGTGCCATTCCAGTCATTCTTGTGCCAAAACGAGATGGTAGCTTTCGCATGTGCTCCGATTATAGACCTATAAATGCTATCACCGTTCTCTATAGGTATCCCATTCCACGCCTTGATGATATGCTTGATGAACTTAGTGGTGCCACTATATTTTCCAAGATTGATCTTAAAACTGGTTACTATCAAATCCGCACACAAGAGGGTGATGAATGGAAAACCACTTTCAAAATGAAGTTTGGTTTGTATGAGTGGTTAGTCATGCCTATGGGTCTATTGGAAGCACCGGGTAATTTTATGCGTCTTATGAATCATGTCTTTCGCCCTTACATTGGTGTGTTTGTTGTGGTCTACTTCGATGATATCCTAATTTATAGCAAATCTCTTCAAGATCATGTCACCCATGTTCGAACCGTTTTGCAAACTCTTCGAAACGAGCATCTCTATGCTAACATGGAAAAGTGCCTTTCTGGCGTTGATAAGCTCGTTTTCTCGGGTTTTGTTGTTTCCTCTAAGGGTGATCATGTTGATGACTCTAAGATCAATGCTATTAAAACTTGGCCCCAACCAACCAATTTGCAACAAGTGCGTAGTTTCCTTGGCTTAGCTGGTTTCCACCGTAGATTTGTGAAGGACTTTAGCACCATTGCTTCACCTTTGCAAGCTTTGAGCAAGAAAAATGCGCCTTTTGTTTGGGCACCATCCTAAGATACCGCATTCAATGGGCTTAAGAATTTGCTTACTCATGCTCTCGTGCTTTCTTTACACAACTTTGACAAGACCTTTGAGATTCATTGTGATGCTAGTGGTAATGGCATAGGAGGTGTGCTAACGCAAGAGAAGTGCCCCATAGCTTACTTTTTTGACAAACTTTCCGGAGCGCACCTCAATTACCCCATCTATGACAAAGAGCTATATGCTTTAGTGCGAGTTTTGCATGAATGGGAACACTATCTCCGCCCTCATGAATTTATCATTCATACCAACCATGAAACACTCAAATACCTTAAGGGTCAAACCAAGTTGAACAAGCGTCATGCTAAATGGAGTGAATTCATAGAGTCTTTTCCTTATGTCATCAAGTACATTAAAGGAACGCAACTACATCAAAGATGGATATCTTATGACAGCTCACAAACTTTGCATCCCCGAGTCTTCTCTTCGTTTGTTGCTTTTGCAGGAATCCCATGGAGGAGGACTAATGGGACATTTTGGACGCGACAAGACTTTTTCTACGCTCTCCAAGAACTATTATTGGCCTAGGATGTTTTGTGATGTCAACCGCTTCACCAACCGATGCTCTACATGTCACAAAGCTAAGTCTAAAGATCAATCCCATGGCCTTTACATGCCTCTCCCAATTCCATATCAACCATGGGAAGACATTAGCATGGATTTTGTACTTGCATTGCCTAGAACTAGAAATGGAAAGGATTCAGTATTTGTCGTTGTGGACCGTTTCTCTAAGATGACACATTTCATTCCTTGCAACAAGATAGACGATGCTTCACATGCTGCCAATCTCTTTTGTAGGGAAATATTGCGTCTACATGGAGTGCCAATGACGATTGTCTCCTACTGCGACGTCAAGTTCCTAAGCTACTTTTTGAAGACCCTATGCGCGAAGCTCAGAATCAAGCTACTCTTCTCCACAGCTTACCACCCTCAAACCGACGGCCAAACGGAGGTGACCAACCGCACACTCCCAGCTCTACTTCAAGTGCTAATCAAGAAGAACATCAAGGAGTGGGAGGAGTGTCTACCTATCGCTGAGTTCCCCTACAACTGCGCAAGACACTCAACAACCGGCAAGTCCCCCTTGGAGGTCGTCTACGGATTCAACCCTTTGTCCCCATTGGACATTCTTCCTCTACCACTACAAGAGCGCATCAATATGGACGCAAGTGCACGTGTGAACCATCTCAAGAAGGTGCATGAATATACAAGGCAAACCATCGAGCGCCAAGTACAATGACTTGCGACCAAGCGCAACATCAACAAGCACCCCATGGTATTCAACATTGGAGATCTTGTGTGGCTACACCTTCTCAAGGACCACTTCCCCAATGAATGCAAGTCCAAAACTTTGACCACGAGCGGATGGACCCTTGATGGTGCTTGAATGCTATAACACCAACGCCTACAAGATCGACATCCCGCGCGACAAGTACTCCATGAGCGACATCTTCAACGTCAAGGATCTCTCGCCCTACCATGGTGATGAGGATATCGATCCGAGGTCGGATCTTCCCCAAGGGAGGGGAAATGATGTGGAGCATCCTACGGTCATCCCCTTGGACCCACCATCGTCTCACGAAGTGCCAAGAGGACCTTGATAACCCACAAGTGTAGGGGATCGCAACAGTTTTCGATAAGTAAGAGTGTCAAACCCAATGAGGAGCTAAAGGTAGAACAAATATTCCCTCAAGTTATATCGACCACCGATACAACTCTACGCACGCTTGACGTTCGCTTTACCTAGAACAAGTATGAAACTAGAAGTACTTTGTACGTGTTTTTGGATAGGTTTGCAAGAATATAAAGAGCACGTAAACAAAAGGTAAGGGTTGTTTAAGTAAAGACACAATAAAGTAAATATAGCGAGTGTGGAAAAGTGGTGGTAGGAGTTGCGAAATTTCCCCTAAGCAATTAACTACTTTACTAGACCGATAGCAAGTATTATGTGGGAGAGGCCACTGCTAGCATGTCATCCCTGACTTGGAATTCTATGCACTTATGATTGGAACTATTAGCAAGCGTCCGCAACTACTAACGTTCATCAAGGTAAAACCCAACCATAGCATTAAGATATATTGGTCCCCCTTCAATCTCTTATGCATCAATTTCTATGCTAGATTGAAGCTTCTGTCACTCTTGCCCTCCAATACATAGTCCTATCAACATACAACTAACCCTATGGTGTGTTCCATGCGCGCGCTCATATGATGCACACCAAAGGACAGCAACATAACCACAAGCAAATTAAATAAATCGTAGCAATTCATCAACCACCGATAGGACAACGAAAATCTACTCAGACATCATAGGATGGCAACACATCATTGGATAATAATATGAAGCATAAAGCACCATGTTCAAGTAGAGGGTATAGTGGGTTGCGAGAGAGTGGACTGCTGTAGATAAGGGGGGAGGTGGTGGAGATGTTGGTGAAGATGGCAGAGGTGTTGGTGTAGATCGCGGTGATGATGATGAGGGCCACAGCAGCGTTCCGGCGCCACCGGAAGAGAAGGGGAGAGGGGGGGCCCTCGTCTTCTTCTTTCTTGACCTCCTCCCTAGATGGGAGAAGGGTTTCCCCTCTGGTCCTTGGCCTCCATGGAATGGGAGGGGCGAGAGCCCCTCCGAGATTGGATCTGTCTCTCTGTCTCTCTCTGTTTCTGTGTTCTGTTCTGCTGCCCTTTCACCGTTTCGTATATATATGGAGATCCGTAACTCCGATTGGACAGAAACCTTCGCTGTGTTTTTTTACCAAAAATTAGCTTTCTTGCGACCGAAGAAGGGCATCAACCACCTTACGGCTACACCACGAGGGTCAGGGGCGCCCTCAGGGGAGTGGGGGTGCCCACCTCAGACACTTTTCGCGTTGATCTTTCTCCCAGATTTTCCAAATATTCCAAAAATAAGCTCCGTCCGTTTTTATCCCGTTTGGACTAAGTTTGATATGGATATTCTGTGAAACATAAAACATGCAACAAACAGGAACTGGCACTGGGCACAGGACCAATATGTTAGTCCCAAAAATAATATAAAAAGTTGCCAAAAGTATATGAAAGTTGTAGAATATTGGCATGGAACAATCAAAATTATAGATATGATGGAGACATATCAGCATCCCCAAGCTTAATTCCTGCTCGTCCTCGAGTAGGTAAATGATAAAAAGATAATTTTTGATGTGGAATGCTACCTAGCATAATCTTGATCACATATCTAATCATGGCATGAATATTAATACACGAGTGATTCAAAGCAATAGTCTATCATTTGGCATAAAAACAATAATACTTCAAGCCCACTAATAAAGCAATCATGTATTTTCAAAATAACAAGGCCAAAGAAAGTTATCCCTACAAAATCATATAGTCTCGCTATGCTCCATCTTCACCACACAAAATATTCACATCATGCACAACCCCGATGACAAGCCGGCCAATTGGTTCATACTTTTTAATGGGCTTCAGCATTTTCAACCATCACGCAATACATGAGCGTGAGCCATGGATATAGCACTATAGGTGGAATAGAATGGTGGTTGTGGAGAAGACAAAAAGGAGAAGATAGACTCACATCAACTAGGCGTATCAACGGGCTATGGAGATGCCCATCAATAGATATCAATGTGAGTGAGTAGGGATTGCCATGCAACGGATGCACTAGAGTTATAAGTATATGAAAGCTCAAACTGAAACTAAGTGGGTGTGCATCCAACTTGCTTGCTCATGAAGACCTAGGGCATTTGAGGAAGCCCATCGTTGGAATATACAAGCCAAGTTCTATAATGAAAATTCCCACTAGTATATGAAAGTGATAACTCAAGAGACTCTCTATATGAAGAACATGGTGCTACTTTGAAGCACAAGTGTGGTAAAAGGATAGTAACATTGCCCCCCTTTTTTCCTTTTTTTGCGGGCTTCTTTGGCCCCCTTTTTTATTTAGGCTTCTTTGGCCTCTTATTTTCTTGGGGCAATGCTCTAATAATGATGATCATCACACTTTTATTTACTTAGAACTCAATATTACAACTCGATACTAGAACAAAGATACGACTCTATATGAATGCCTCCGGTGGTGTACTGGGATGTGCAATGATCTAGCATAGCGATGACATCAAAAAACGGAGAAGCCATGAAAACATCATGCTAGCTATCTTACAATCATGCAAAGCAATATGACAATGAATGCTCAAGTCATGTATATGATGATGATGGAAGTTGCATGGCAATATATCTCGGAATGGCTATGGAAATGCCATGATAGGTAGGTATGGTGGCTGTTTTGAGGAAGGTATATGGTGGGTTTATGGTACCGGCGAAAGTTGCATGATACTAGAGAGGCTAGCAATGATGGAAGGGTGAGAGTGCATATAATCCATGGACTCAACATTAGTCATAAAGAACTCGCATACTTATTGCAAAATTTTATTAGCCCTCGAAGCAAAGTACTACTACGCATGCCCCTAGGGGGATAGATTGGTAGGAAAAGACCCTCGCTTGTCCCCGACCGCCACTCATAAAGAAGACAATCAATAAATACCATATGCTCCGACTTTGTTACATGACGGTTCACCATACGTGCATGCTACGGGAATCACAAACCTCAACACAAGTATTTCTACTAATCCACAACTACCCACTAGCATGACTCTAATATCACCATCTTTATATTGCAAAACTATTGCAAGGAATCAAACATATCATATTCAGTGATCTACAAGTTTTATGTAAGATTTTATGACTAACCATGTGGATGACCAGTTCCTGTCATCTCTCTAAATAGATATAAGTGAAGCAAGAGAATTCAATTCTTTCTACAAAAGATATGCCCGTGCTCTCAAAAATATAAGTGAAGCAAAAGAGCATTCTACAAATGGTGGTTTTCTATGTAAAGAGAAACGGGCAATCCAAACTTCAAATGATATAAGTGAAGCACATGAAGCATTCTATAAAGACATACTCAAAAGATATAAGTGAAGTGCATAGAGCATTCTATAAATCAACCAAGGACTACCTCATACCAGCATGGTGCATAAAACAAAAATGAAAACTAAGTGCAAAAGACGCTCCAAGATTGCACATACTGATACTTGTTGAAGAAAGAGGGGATGTCTTTCGGGGCATCCCCAAGATTAGACGCTTGAGTCTCCTTGAATATTTACTTGGGGTGCCTCGGGCATCCCCAAGCTTGAGCTCTTGCCTCTCTTCCTTCTTCTCACATCGAGACCTTCTCGATCATCGAACACTTCATCCACACAAAACTTCAACAGAAAACTCGGTAAGATCAGTTAGTATAATAAAGCAAATCACTACTCTAAGTACTGTTGCAAACCAATTCATTTTTTTTTTGCATTGTGTCTACTGTAATATAACTTTTTCATGGCTTAATCCACTGATATGAATCGATGGTCTCATCAAAACAAGCAAACTATGCATCAAAAACAGAATCTGTCTAAAACAGAACAGTCTGTAACAATCTGAACATTCACCATACTTCTGATACTTGAAAAACTCTGCCAAAATTAGGAAAAATAAACAATTTTTATAGAAAGGCAGTGCAAAAAGTTTCAGAACCATTTGACGTTCTAGTAAAATATGTAAAATCATGCACTACAGCCAAAGTTTCTGTCCTGCACTGTACAAACCAACAAGCAAAGTAAACATCCTAAAGGCAAACCTTGGCACATTATTTTTATAACATGATGGAATTGTACAAGGGGATAATTATTTTTGTTGAAAAGTTTCTGTAATCAAGATTCACAAAGTTTCCGTGAGCATGAACAAAGTTCAAGGAGCTCTCCCACTTCAACAATGCTTGTCTTTCTCACTTTCACTTTCCTTTTTGAAAAAGTTTTGGGTTCCCCTCTTTATTTTTGTTGTTTTTAAACTATATGAAAGCACTCAACGGAAATAAATGACTCTCTAAAACTTCCGGGTTGTCTCCCTGGCAGCGCTTTCTTTAAAGCCATTAAGCTAGGCATATAGTGCTCAAGTAGTGAATCCACCCGGATCCCAAGGTATATCAAAGCCAATTTTAATTAACAATGATTTGTAATTTAGTAGTGAGCACAAAGTAACATATATCATGTAACAAAGTCTAACTCTCTTCCTATGCATCGGCATGTCATATAAGAACAATTCATGCACACATAGTAAAGGCCAATGCATAGTATTGTTTGACATGTGAAATAATAAAAATAACGTTGGTTATTGTATTATTATCTCTCTACGCTCCAGGGAAAATAAAACATTGCAAGCGTGCCAGTGTACCAAGCACACAAATAAACATAGGGAAACATGCACATTATTAATCTCTCATTGGAGAAACAAAATTACACGTCCCTTTACATATGCGCTCTGTGGCCGACTAGCGCGGCCAACCTGACTGTAGCGATTGCGATCTCTGGTTCCCGAGGCCTCGGAAGGCTCCCGGTTAATTACTCCTGCGGGTTACTCCGCGAGACACCTCCGATTAAGCCGTGTCGTCGTCTTTGTCATCTTCGCTTCACGTTCTCCATGCATATGATGATGATGGGTGTAGGTGTGGGCAGCGGCAAAGCCCGTGTCCTCGTCGGTACACGTGGCCGCTTAGAACATGGCTTTGTGCTAGCCACGTCTGCCCTCGCCGTCGCGCCTCGTCGGTCTTGACAGCGTTGATGTAGTCGGTGTTGGGGTAGCATGGATCCTACTTGGCTCAGACTTCTTGACGATGTAGCGGCTTCGTCGAGTATGCAAGGGGTTGCCTCGCGGGAGTATTCTTTTGTGGAGACCAGCGTCAGTGTAAAACCAACGATCGCTCGTATCGTCAATGCCGGTGTGGTTGGCGCCTCATCTTGTTTGGATGCCGTGTTTACGGTGGTCCTCCAAGACAAGGGATCTGCCTCACGAGGCCGTGAAAGGTAACATCTTTGAGGGGCGTGGTGTATAGCTCGTCTTGGCTAGACGCCGTAGTCGGTGGTCTGCTAAAACAAGGATCACACCGCCGGGCCGAAGAAAGGTGACACTAGGGAGGGGCGCGGTTGATGCCCCATCTCAGCTAGATGTCGTATTCGGTGGTCTACTAAGACAAGGATCACGCTGCCCATATGACGACAGGACCTGTATGCAATGAAGGTTGCACCTCGTGTCGGTTGGACGCCGTATTCGATGGTCCGCCAAGACAAGGGCAAAACATTACAGTGTTGAAGAAAAACAACATCATGGAGGGGCGTGGTTGATGCCTCGTCTCAGCTAGATGCCCTATTCGGTGGTCTGCTAAGAAAAGGAGCATGCTGCCTGTATGCCGAGACCTGTACGCCATCAAGAGTGCACCTCGTCTCGGCTGGACGCCGTATTCGGTTGTCCGCCAAGACAAGGGAAACACATTGCGGGATCGTGTTAAGGGTCGGTGAAGACGTGTCATCGCGTAGCACCATATTCTTCGTATCGTGGGCTCCGTGTTGCGGGCAGCACCGGGGACGTGTGTCATCTTCATGGGCTCCGGGTTATGGGCTCCGTCTTGATGAGATAGAGACACCAGTGGTGTCGTCCCGCGAGCTCCATGCCTCCGTCCACGGTGGCACCGGCTTGATGATGTTGATGATGGGCGTTGTCTAGGCGGGCTCCGTATCTCCATCCTCTGCGACACGGCGACGGCATCCTTGGAGCTCCACACCTCCATTCTCCATGGCGCCTGTTTGATGACGAAGATGACAGGCGTCGTGCTGGCGAGCTCTGTGTCGCCATCTTTCGTGGCACAGCGGCGGCGTCCTCGCGAGCTCCACGCCGCCGTCCTCCATTGTATCTGGTACGAGAAGAGCACCGCATCGTCCGCGGGCATCTCCGCCCGACGCTCGTCCACTCTCTCGATTGCATCTGGTATGAGAAGAGCACAACATCGTCTGTGGCCACATCCGCTGGGTATGTCGTCCCCCACCTCCATTGCATCTGGTATTAGAAGACCGCCGCGTCGTCCACGGTCATCTCCGCCCAACGCTCATCCACTCTCTCAATTGTACCTGGTACATGAAAAAAAATGTGTGTACCATAGAGAAACGGGCATGCTAGCTCAGGAAACATGATGCATCGCTCCATGGTTATTGCCGCCGGTGTATCCTCCAAGACTGCGAAGGCACCACCGCGCACTGCCCTGGCGCATGCATCGTGGCCATGGACGTGTTCCTCTGGCGCGTCTCCCTCCATCTGATACATGGCTTGCAGGCCGCCGCCGCCGGCGCGTCCACTGCCGCGTGCTTGAGTTCTGACCTCGGGTGGTTCCCTATCGAGCGTTTCTTGCTTGGCTCCTCTTGATGCATGTGTGCTTCCCACACGAAACCTGATAACACAATATGACAAAGCAACAAAACACAGTTGATGTCTCTAGCGAGCAAAACCTCCTGCGTGCATCGCCGTTGTCGAGGACGTGTGCTCCGGCTTGGGTCAGAGGCACATTGTTGCCACTGCCGACACGCTGGCCGACTTACGCAGCTTCTGAGCCGTCATCTCGGCCGCCGCTTCTGATCGGTTGCGGCTTCTCCCGGCAATCTTCGTCGGTGACGCTGCCGCAAGAAGTGCGTCTTCTCCACATCGACGCTGCCGTCAGGGCGCGTCACGCATAGGTTCTGGTCTAGGCCTGGGGTGTGCGTGCCTGGTTCTTGCCCCCCTCTTCCCTCCGGCCTTCTCTGTGTATGATGTTCTTCCGTATTTATATGCCGAGAGGGTCGGCCGTGCTAGGTTTGATCTTGATTGGCAAGATTCCAGCTTTCCATCTTAAATCCATCTTTCTAATACGCATAATCTTCTTGCCCTGCACGCTTGCTCAAGGAAAGGAAAAGAAACCTGATACATACCTTGTTAGTTACGTGACGCATGCCTTTCAAAGACAATTGCCTTTGTTTCCAAAATTTAAATAACATGCTGATTATACGCACGCATCAGACCATCACATGCCAACCCTCACGTACATGTACCGGGTATTCAGATACATATATGTGCGCGAGCTCGCCGGCCGGTATACTAGTATAAATACGATACACACCAACCTACTCTTGACTCTTCATGCATGTACATGAAAATAGCAAGGGCTTGAATCTCACGTACATGACCACGTGCACAACTCTCCTTTTCTCTCCTTTTCTCTCCTTTTACATGTTTTTGGGTACGTACATGTGCGAGCTTGCCGGCCGCAGATACTCGAATACATACACACAGTGTATATGTACAAACTCCACGCAAGTGTTACCACGTGCGTGTATTGCATGTATGTATGCATGTAACAATGATGAGCCAATTACTAGTCGGCCATTAGCCCATTAACCATTACTTTGGGCCAGGAGTACTTCACACGTAGGAGCACATGCAATATAGGTGCGTACATATACATGAATTTCTTGCTCCATGTGTACAACTAAATATTATTGGTTCAAATCAACGCTTAGAAAGCTTTTATTTTTGCATTATCCTCCCTTCTTATTTTTCATACTCTTCGTAGTGCAAAAATCACATCAAACAAATGCCCCCTCACCAAATAAAGTTCGAGCGTGAAGCATTCGAACTTAGTTTGGTAAAAACATTTTTTTCTGTAACGAATTGGCGCATCAACATGTGTGCAGCCTAGAGAGGTATTGATCTGAGGTTCATGATATTGAGCGTGGTCCCGACGATGATTGATTGATAGTAATGTAAATTAGTGCAGGCATGTCCGTACACACCTGTGTTTCTCTAGGCTGCTTGTTGGATCGTATAAGACGCACGATGCCAGCCAATGAAGGAACCCTATCCTATCTTCGTTCCATGGCGAAACATCATGCCTTGTCCTGAAAACAAAACGAATTTTTTTACCAATCTCGTCGCGACCGTCTAGCTGCTACGGTGCCGGCCGACTTGATTGGAGGGTTTCACAGATTCACGCTGGCCGCACTGGTGCGTTGCACTGCTCCCGTGATCTCTTGGTGTTGATGTAGGCGAGGCATCGATAGCTCCCCTTCGTTGAGCGAACCATCACGCCATCTATGGTGTGACAATTCTGGTGGTGCGTTGGGATGCCATTGACCTTATGAATAATTGAGGGGTTGACGTTGCCCCATGCTCCATTGTTGTTGGAGACGGGGTTGCAGAGACGAATCGGTCCACCTTCGTGAGCGCAGGTGTTGCCTTCTGGTGCCCATCGTGCGTGTCGGTGTAGACCATTGGTTGTGGGCTGTCGTCGGTGTTGTCAGGGATGCATGGGTATTGTTACACCCAAGCACCCAGGACGTAGTTCGATGTAGTGGTTGTCGTTTGAATGCCGTCGACGATGACTGGGAGTGTCTCTCCATGGCTGCAAAAGATGTTGGAGGAGCACAACTAGGAACACCAAACAAACACAGGCGACAAAGAGAGGAGAAAAAAAAGGTTTGTGGGTTTTAAAATGTTGGCTTTCCCGTTATACACCAGCTATAGGCGTGATATCCGATAAGGCTACCGAAGGACTTCTCATTGGGAACCGTCGAAAGACCTTGACGATTGCAACTCAAAAACTTAAATAAGCTTTGGTGTACGTGTATGAAGACGCTGTGTTTCGGGATGCTTTAGAGAGGCAACGAAAATTCATACTCTAGCCCATCATCATAATGAGGACCCCCACAGCTCAACATGCCCCCTGCACACGCCTCATGAACCCAAAGACTTGGGTGTGATAAGTTCAGGGTAAATGGTTTTAGGACAACGGCTTGGCGACTTTTCTTCATGCATATTAAGGGGTGGTGAACAACTACCTCCCGCCTTCCTTCCAGTGGGTTCCTTACTGCTTGGGACCTCTTGATTGCTTCTTGGACTGTTGGGATTTTATTTCTTGAATTTGCTTCTTGGACTTTCGGAATTTCATCTTGATTGCTCACGCGGATGATTGATTGGCCGCGAACTTCATGGACTTGTTTTGACATTCGACTCGAACTTCTTGACGACTCTTCTTCCGGGATTTCTTGGGGACCCACCTTAGGAACTTGGAAGGGAACGGTTCACCTCTATGGACTAGGAAAAACCCTCTAGCATTTTATCTGGGGCTTCTGGTGGCGCACCCCAGGGTTGCCATGTGACTACACACTGACCCAACTTGTGTTGGGTCAGGCAGCCCTCCATGATGTTTTCCTATGGTCTTCCCTGGAGTGTGAGCCTCTGTGAACACGAGGCATGCCAGGAAACATGAAGAGCATGGGGTCTCAATACTCAGAAGTTCCCAAGTAATCATATCCGCTGCTTCCGGAAGCATACACCTGGTACGTGTCATGCATTATGGGTGTAGGAGCCGCTCCACCTGCAAATCAACACATTGTGCCACCCTCCAACAAGTCCTAGGGTAGGCAAAACTTCAATCAACAACATGGTGTGATAGGGGAAAGCCATTTTTTTTGTTGGACTTAGTCCGTAAAAATTGGGGAAAACTAGATATATCCATGAAATGCTAAGGAGAATGCATCATGGATCCGAAAGCCCACAGAAAAGGTTTCCCCAATGGAAATCCGGAAGGCAACAAAAGAGGCAAAATTTGAAGAAAAATATTTTTTTAGGAATCTTCTGTTGATTGGGGGTATAGGTTGGACTCCCTGGGAATCGACGAGGTGGTCTGCTCCCCTGTCGTAGACTTGCTCCATGACATATGGTCCTTCCCACTTTGGCTCGAACTTGCCCTTCGTCTTGTGCGTCACGATGATGGGCTGCCTAAGCACGAGGACCAACTCGCCTTTTTGGAAGACGTGTTGCTTGACGAGCTTGTCGTAAGCTCTCACCATATTCTGGCGGTAAAGCTCCAGGTTCTGTAGGACATGAAATCGCCCCTCTTCAAGGGCGTCGAGCTCCTGAAACCGTAGTTGTTCCTGTTTGGCATGGGTGATCTCATCTTGGATGGCCACTCGCAAAGAGGGTAGCTGGACCTCCAGTGTCAGGATCGCTTCACTCACCTAAATGAGAGAACGGAGTTGCCTGTGTTGGGGTACGGACCGTAATGCGGTACGCCCACGAGGACTCAAAGAGACATTCGTGGCAATCTCTCTGGTACCTTGTCAATGTCTTCTTGAGCATCTTGTTGAAGGCTTCAATTTCTAAGTTGGCTTGGTCTAGATGATGGGGATGTGGTGATGAAATGAAGGGAGAGCAGTACGCCCATCACTCTGGCTCTGCTAAGTCGTATCCCTCCGTCTTGTCATTGTCCAATGATGAAGTGGGTGGCCTTCGCCTCGTCGGTGCCCGGCCTGCTGGTGTCCTCCTTGTCGGGGTCGGACTAGATGACTTGCCTTCGCCTCGTCGGTGCCTGGCAAGATATGGATTGCTTCATTGGTAAAGACAAGTCGGTGGAGTACAGCCTCGCCTTGTTGGAGCTTGGACGATGTTGGGGAAGCATGTTGATGTAGAAGTTGGAGAAGACTTGTGTGTCGCTGCATGACAGTGGTGCTTAAAGATGACGACAATACTAGCTCGTCGATGTAGACCTTGGGGCGTCGCAGTTACGGGGACGACCTTCGCTCAATGTAGAAGAAAGGCGGCATGCTGGTGCAGTCCGTGTCCTCGCTAGGTAGTAAGTCAAAGAAGATGACGACGTCATGTGGACATCCGAAGGAATCAATGTAGATGGCACCCTCACCAGATGAAGAGTTGATGAAGATTGTGACGCTGTGTCGATGTAGTTGGATGACAGCGTGTCAATGTAGTCGGCGTCCCCGTCGAGTGTGACATCGATGAAGATGGTTACGACATGTTTGATGTAGCAGTGTTCCTCGTTATGCTGGAGGTTGATGATGATGCCTCCAACATGGTCACGGGTGGTGTAGATGGCGCCCAACTTTTGGTGTGCTCCATGTTGGCGAGGAGCAAGTGGCACGCCCACCATAGGCATGCTCCGAGGCTATCTAAATGGCACCCGCATTAGGGCGATGCTTCACATTGGAGGTGGTCTGGACGATGCTCCACGTCTAGTGAGCTCCACATTGGCAGCGGTGTGGACGTCTCCACGCCTTGGTCGAGCCCCCTGTTGGTAGAGGCGCAAAAGTCGTGCCCGCCTTTGGGGAGCTCCAAGATGGTGTAGACGGTGCTCGCCCTTAAGAGAGGTTAGTGTTGGTGACGATGTAGATAACGCTCCTCCTGGGGCGTTAACATGTTTGTGACGGTGTAGACCGACCACCACACAAGGATAAGCTCCTTGTTGGTGGCGGTTTAGACCAAACCCCGCCCGGACCAAGCTCCGAGTGGGAGGTAGCAACGTAGATGATATCCCCACCTTGGGAAAGCTGTGGGATGACGGTCTAGCAGCCACCCCTTCTTTTGAGATATCTTTGTCAGTGGTGGAGAAGAAAGAGCTCCGCCTAGCCAAGCTCCGTGCTAACGGAGGTATATGGCGCCCTGCCTTCGGGGCGCTCCATGTCGATGGTGGTGTAGATAGCGGCCTGCCTTGGGGCACTCCATGTCGGCGGCTGCGATGTAGATGGGTCTCCACACCTTGGGCAAGCTCCGCGACGACGGTGGTGTGGACAACACACCACCTCAGGATAGCTCCATATTAGCAATGGGTGAACAACCCCCACCTTGGACCAGTCACGTATCATGTCGAGAGAGCTCCAGTTTGTGGCTGCATTAATGATGCTTCACCTAGAGAGAACGGGGTGGCGCATGGTGCCGAGTGGGTGATGCAGCCCTGTCCGCCATCACCTTGAGTTGTGGCCGAGCCCCCCGCCTAGGCGGGATGTGTGTAGTGGTGGAAGTGTTTGTTGTGGAGGTCCCTTGGCTGCCACCATTGAGTGGGTCGAGGGTTTCTCTCATCATCTATGTCATGACCATCGTTTTGAACATGGGGGCATGTTAGGATGCCCCCACTCTAATTGGTGAGTTGGTGAAGACTCAATGTGTCGTGGTGTTGGCGTTGGCGGCTCTAAGTGGGAGCCAAGCCGGATAGAGGACGAAAGGATGTCGCACTAGCCCTCCCATTGACGGTATTAGCACGGATGCATTGAGCTGCCTCCACGTCCTCATGGATGTCTACCCTTGATGACTCCTTCAGTAGGGCACGCACTTCAAGCATTAGCTTGCGATGCTCCATCGAGTTAGTGGTCTCCCACCTTTGCGCCTTCTTCGACTACACATTTCGAAACTGCACAGGATCCCGAGCTTGGGGCACATAGACCTTCAAGCCAAGCTCGATGACGACCATGGGTGGCAATGATCTGAATTGTACCATCACTGACTCCAAGTTGCCGTCGCGGGGTAATCCACCTGCATGAAAGGGTTCTTACCAGTGGAGATCCTTGCAGCATGTGGTGCACATTGGGAGATTGGCGAAGACGGTTTCCATGACCACAGCGAAGCAAAGATGGGAGGTGAACCACGTCCCACCGGGCATGCCAATTTGTTTGACATGAGAAATAATAAAAATAACGTCGGTTATTGTATTATTATCTCTCTACGCTTCAGGGAAAATAAAACATTGCGGGCGTGCCAGTGTACCAAGTACACAAATAAACATAGGGAAACATGCACTTTATTAATCTCTCATCAGAGAAACAAAATTACACGTCCCTTTACATGTAACATCCCAAATTTCCAATTTGGAATGTTATACATTAGATTATCATTGCATATCATATTTTATTTTGCATTTTGGTGGATCCTAGAAATTCTACGCAACTCAATGACCCACGGAGAGAGTTGGGGATTTCGTTATTTTCATATTTGAGTTTTCTCAAATTTTGAGATCATTTGATTTTATTTATTTTATCATCAATTATTTCTATTACAAAAATATGAGAGAGGGAATAAAATGACTTTCCCAAAAAAGAAATATTGAGGATCAAATAATAAAATCAAATAAGATTTTATTTCGGAGTTTTTCCGTGTTTTACTTGAATTTAGGAAAAATGTGTGTTTTTCAAAATTGCATTTAGGTCCCAAATAAATGTTCACCTTGTGTGGCTTGATTTTAGAACCCCGTGAAAATTTATTTCGGAATTTTTGGAGTCCGTTTAGTATTTCTTTTTATTTTTGTTCTGCGCATAATAAAAAAAACGCGCACCGACCTAACCGGGCCGTGTCCGCCTGGGACTCTGGCCCGGCAGGCTTTATAAGCCGGGGAAGCCCACCCGGGGCAAACCCTAGCTGCCAGCCCCGCCTCGAGCCCCGTGCCCTGCCGCCACCCGCGCCGCCGCCGCCG
>NC_057803.1:313887796-313936356 GCF_018294505.1 Triticum aestivum
CCTCGCCGCCCGCCGCCGTCGGACGCCGCCCGAGGTTCATCGCCGCCTTGAAATCCGCGCCGGTTTTTTTTCTGAAAAATCGTTCGATTTTTCCGTCGGTTTTTTTTAGATATGGTTTTTTAAATAGATCGGTTTTTCTGGTTTATTTAAATAGTGAGCGTTCGTCTGTTCGTCCATTCTAGCGAACGTTCTCGTTTTTATTTTTCTCGGATTAAATCCGCGATTTTTCTGATCGCCATTCCTGATCCGATTTTTGTTTTAGTTTAACTTTTCGCTCGTTTATCGGAATCAGGCGATTCAAGCGCCTGGAGTTTCGTCTCGAAACCCTCTATCCGTTTAACCAACTTAAACAAGATTTTGCTACTGTAAAATTTTCCCTAGATCTATATTAGTAGAACAAAGTTGTTTTCTTTCGCCGTTTGACTTTCGTTGCTTCGTTCGATTTGATTCTTTTTGCCAACCGGAGTTCTTATGTTGAACCTTCTGGTTAGATCTCTTATTTTCATTTACCCGTGCATTAGATCAGTACTTATTGTATGCTTGTTTGTTTGTCTGTGATAGAATACCCGGAGTGCGCCGGCTGTTACTTCGAATCTCTAGGTTTCGCGGATCATCAACAAGGCAAGTAACACTTTGATCATACCTCCTACTACCCAGTTTTATTGCATTAGATCAATCCTCACACATTGCATGATTAGGATCTAATTAAATTGTGGGATGGGAAGTAGTTGAGGTAGTACCTATTTCCTGTTTATTATCAAACCTTTGGGAGTTACTTCTACGTTTGCTTATTATGCCATGCTATGCTAGTAGACGTAGATTGGGTGAGTGATATGCATGACAGATGTGGGTTTGTTAATTAATGGTTTATCTAAGGTGGCAACTTAAAAACACATTTGGGTGGTTTGAGGCACCTGGGTATTCCAGGACTTGCCTATTTTTTTTGGACCGCCACCCGGGCTCAAAGGGATCGTGAGACTATTCATACTAGAAACTTCCGTGTGCAGCCACAAGCTATTATGCGCTCTAGCATAGTTGACTAAGTCGCGCGAACTCTTACAGTGGTAGACTAGCAGATGTAGGGGATGTAGGTGGTACGGTCTACCCGATCGTAAGGTGCTAGCGCTTCTGAAAGACTATGTCTTGGTCATCCGTCTTCTCAAACACCTTGTAGTGCGAGAAACCAAATGGAGGCGATCGAGTCTTGTGGGGAAAAGTGCGCAAACCTCTGCAGAGTGTAATAAACTAATCATGGTTAGCCGTGTCCCCGGTTATGGACATCTTGAGTATCTAGTACCTGGATTATCATGTGAATCTCAACATGTTACTCTAAATTAATTTTGTTGGGTTATGTTTAATGAAGATGTTTAATTGGGATTGAGAATGCTGTCAACCATTCTCAATGTTTAACAACTACCATGATAGACAAATAAATTTATTCCTTCTAAGTAGGGAAAAATTGGCTTTACGCAAAACTGTAACCCTAGAGCTTTCCACCAGCCAAATATGCATATAGTATAGCTGTTTCATTCCATTACTCTCTATGTGTTAACTTGCCAGCATATTCCATGTGCTGACCCATTTTGGGCTGCAACGTTAATGTTGCAGACTTTTCAGACGATGATTAAGGAGTTTTTAGGTCGTGGTTCTATACTCAGTGATGCCGTTGGAGTTGATGGACTCACTTATCTTCCAAGCCTTCCGTTGTTATCGTTGTTAGATGGCCTTAAGGCATATTTATTGTAATAATTCTCTTATGAGACACTCGATGTAATAAGTGTGTGATTGCTACTCTGCTATAAATCCTCCGAGTACTATGTGGTGTCAGCATTACTGATCCAGGGATGACACCGGAGCACAGAGACCAGACTGTTTGAGGTCTGGTCGCTACAAAGACGGTATCAGAGCACACGCTGACTGTAGGACACGACCACTAAGCTACAGACCTAGATCACTCTCTTCTCTTTTGACTTCTCATCTTTTCTACTCTTTAGGATGGCGGATGCAAGGAACAAGTTCACGCAACCAGATGAAGATACACCCTTTGGACGTCACTTGAAGGAAGTCACTAGATACCTGAATATAGGAGTACCAAGCTTCACCGGAACCTACAACGCCACTTCACCTGAAGAAGAGCGCTGGATGATTCAAGTTCAAGTTCCAGGAAGGACGTTCATGCCAGTCACTGAGCCCATAGAGTTTTCTTTTGATGCACCAACTTGGAGTCTAGGAAAGAGCATGGCAGCTCACATCGCCATGGGACGCATTGGAGAAGTCTACCACAAGGATCTCAAGGATACTATCTACCAGATTTGTGGGCGCCGAGATGAACACTGGGAGATGATCAGCACCAGGAAGGATAGATCAATCGCAGCTTTAATCAGGAGTTAAACCAGCACATTCGACGACAAGAGAACCAGATGTGTGCCGACATGATAGATCTGACGAAGGCTAAGACTAGAATCAAGGAACTGGAGGAAGAACTCAAGGCTACACGTGAAGATTATGAGGAGGAAATTGAAGTATTAGTAGAGAAGAATAACGATCTGATCAAGAAGATCAGAATATTTATGGGAGGCCCTACACCGGTAGAAGAAGACGAAGAACCCAAGGAGATTAGCCCGGAAGACTACATCATCATTGATGACACCGACTCGGATCTAGATAGTAGCGATGATGACTATGTTGATGAAGCTGGAGTAGATATCATGGAGTCTGCAACCGAAGAATATTTCTAGTAGACCCCCTCATCAGAAGTAGTAGTCCACCATGTAAATATAGTAGTCCGAGCACTTTTCCGATAGTTAGATCGATTGTATGCCCTTGTTTGATTGAATGAAGTGAATTGTTTGTTTTTGCCTCATGTGCATATGGGTAGTGTTTTCTCTTTAGACCCCCTCTATTCTTACATCTCATCTTTTCTAAAACCCCTCAGATGCCTCCGAGACGTGACCCCGGATTTGCCTTTCCACCAGAGCTCACGCAATTGATCCAGCAGCAGAACACATTGATGCAGTTGCTAGTCCAGAATCGGAACCAGGGGAACAACAACAACAACCCACCACCACCACCACCTGTTGACCACTTAGCCCGTTTTCTTAGGCTGAATCCGCCGGTGTTTTCCAGTAGCACCGAGCTGATAGTAGCAGATGATTGGCTCCGCAAGACAGCTAGGGAGTTAACCACAGCAGGATGCACAGATGCGGAGAAGGTGAAGTTTGCCGCACATCAGCTAGAAGGACCCGCAGCATCATGATGGGAGAATTTCACACCCACTTTCCCCATCGACACAGTCACATGGGACCAGTTTCAGCAGGCTTTTCGTACTGCACATGTTTCAGCAGGAGCTATGGCCATGAAGAAGCGTGAGTTTCGCAACTTGCACCAAGGAGGACGAACAGTTGGCTAGTATGTGGAGGATTTTAGTAAGTTAGCACGTTATGCACCAGATGACGTCGCTACGGATGCAGCTAAGCAGGAGAAGTTTCTGGAAGGACTGAATGATGAGTTGAGCATGCAGTTGATGGTAGCAACCTTCAACAACTACCAGGAGTTGGTAGATCATGCTCTTATGATTGAAGGGAAGCAACAGCAAATTGAGAATCGCAAGAGGAAGTATGGACAAGGGAAGTACAATTCAGGAGCTCAGCAGAAGCCATGTTTTACCCCTAGACCAGGAGGACATTTTTAGCATACCCATGGAGGAGGGAGCTCGCACAATCACAATGGCACCAAGAATGGTAATGGCAATGGAGGAAGCAACGGCCAGAATCGCACCAACCCCTCAACCCCAGCCAAGAAGGACCTGAGCCAAGTCACTTGCTTTAAGTGTCAGAAGACCGGACATTATGCCAATGAATGTCCTGAAGGCCAAAATGGCAATGGAAGTTCTGGGAAGAAGCCGAACCCTTTCAACAGGGGACAGGTGAACCACGTTAGCATGGAGGAGGTTGAAGCTCAGCCTGATGCAGTAATAGGTAAGTTTTTGGTTAAGTCATTTACTACACTAGTTCTTTTTGATACTGGTGCATCGCATTCATACATCTCAAGGGGATTTGTGGATAAGTATAACCTATCAACCCAAGCCCTTAGGTCACCCATGTTAGTAACCTCGCCTGGAGCAGAGTATGTGGCTAGTCTATGGTGTGATCGGTTACCATTAAAGATTGGTAACTATGTTTTTCCCTCAGACCTAATAGTATTGGAATCCCAAGGATTGGATGTGATATTAGGCATGGATTGGTTATCAAAGTATGAAGGGAATATTGAATGTGCTAGTAAGTCAATTTTGCTTACCACCCCAGAAGGGAGAAGGATCAAGTATGTATCCCGGCATGTGCCAAAGAGGACTCAAGTAAATTGCCTAACAGGAGTTGTGCAGAAGGGAGTACCAGTGGTAAGGGATTTCCCTGAAGTATTTCCAGAGGAGTTGCCAGGCATGCCACCGGATAGAGATATTGAGTTTTTGATTGAGCTATTGCCAGGCACAGGGCCAATATCAAAGAGACCATATAGGATGCCAGCAAAGGATTTGGTGGAAATTAAGAAGCAGATTAAGGAGTTACTGGATAAGGGATATATTCGCCCAAGTTCTTCACCTTGGGGATCGCCAGTACTTCTAGTGGAGAAGAAGGATGGATCATTAAGGATGGTTGTTGATTATCGAGGATTAAATGAAGTAACAATCAAGAACAAGTACCTACTACCAATGATTAATGATCTGTTTGATCGATTGCAAGGAGCTAAGGTATTTTCCAAGATCGATCTGCGATCAGGATACCACCAGTTAACGATTAGAGAACAGGATATTCCTAAGACAGCTTTTACCACCAGGTATGGGCTATATGAGTATACCGTTATGTCATTTGGTCTGACTAATGCACCCGCATATTTTATGAACATGATGAACAAAGTATTTATGGAATTTTTGGATAAGTTCGTCGTAGTGTTCATTGATGATATCCTGGTTTATTCGAAGAATGAAGAGGAACATAAGGAGCATTTGCGTTTGGTACTTGGAAAGCTCAGAGAACATCAATTATATGCCAAGTTCAGCAAATGTGAGTTTTGGTTGAAGGAAGTAGGATTCCTCCGACACGTTATATCTGGAGAAGGTATAGCAGTTGATCCCACTAAAGTTGATACCGTGACCAAGTGGGAAGCCCCAACAATAGTTGGAGAGATCCGGAGTTTTCTTGGACTCGCAGGATACTACTGGAGGTTTATTGAGAATTTCTCAAAGATTGTGAAGCCTATGACTAAGTTGTTGAAGAAAGATACCAAGTTCATATGGACGGAGGAATGTGAGGCTAGTTTCCAAAAGTTGAAGAAACGTTTGGTTACCTCACCAGTGTTAATTTTGCCAGACCAGACCAAAGATTATGAGGTGTACTGCGACGCTTCACGTCGAGGACTTGGAGCAGTGCTTATGCAGGAAGGGAGAGTTGTTTCATATGCCTCAAGACAACTGAAGCCTCATGAGTTGAATTATGCCACGCATGATTTGGAGTTAGCAGCCGTAGTGCATGCATTGAAAACATGGAGACATTTCCTCATTGGAAACCATTGTGAGGTGTACACGGATCATGAGAGTTTGAAATACATTTTCACGTAGAAGGAGTTAAACCTCAGACAAAGGAGATGGTTCGAGCTCATCAAGGATTATGATATGAGATTGCATTACCATCCCGGAAAGGCTAATGTAGTAGCTGACGCATTAAGCCGTAAGAGCCATGTCAATACAATAATGACGGGAGAAATACCAATAGAGTTAGCGGAACATCTTCGTGAACTATGTTTGGAAATAGTTCCTAGAGGCTATGTAGCAGCATTGGAGATTGAGTCAACTTTGAGGGATAAGATCAGAGAAGCTCAAAGGACTGACAAGGAGATTGCCGCTATAAAGGAGAAACTGAGCAAAGGAAAAGCTAAGGGATTTGGTGAGGATGAACACGATACCCTATGGTTTGAAGACCGTGTTTACGTGCCCAATGACCCGGAGATCAGGAATTTGATACTGCAAGAGGCACACGATTCACCATATTCGATTCACCCAAGAAATACCAAGATGTATTTGGATTTGAAAGATATTTTCTAGTGGACTGGAATGAAGACGGATATTACGGAATATGTAGCAGTTTGTGATGTATGTCAAAGAGTAAAGGCAGAGCATCAGAAGCCAGCAGGATTGTTACAACCATTGCCGATACCCGAATGGAAGTGGGATAAGTTAGGCATGGATTTTATCACGGGATTACCCAGGACTCGTTCAGGCTATGACTCAATTTGGGTTGTAGTTGATCGATTGACGAAAGTAGCTCATTTCATCCTGGTAAAGACCACTTACACCAGTGCTAAGTTGGCAAAGATATACATGACCAGGATCGTATGTTTGCATGGAGTTCCGAGGAGTATCGTATTAGATAGAGGAACCCAGTTTACCTCAAAGTTCTGGAAGCAGTTGCATGAAACTTTGGGTACCAGGATAGAATTCAGTACAACTTTTCATCCATAGACAGATGGACAGACCGAGAGTGTCAATCAGATTTTGGAGGATATGCTAAGAGCTTGTGCGCTAGATTATGGATCTAGTTGGGACGACAATTTACCGTATGCAGAGTTCTCTTACAACAACAGTTACCAAACCAGTTTAAAGATGGCCCCTTTCGAAGCTTTGTACGGAAGGAGGTGTAGGACACCGTTGTCGTGGGACGAAGTTGGAGACCGCCAGTTGTTTGGACCTGACTTGATTAAGGAAACTGAACGGAAGGTGAAATTGATTCGCGATAGGCTCAAGTTAGCCCAGTCCAGGCAGAAAAGTTATGCAGATTCTAAATGCAAGGAGACAGTTTACGAAGTCAGAGATAGAGCTTATCTTCGAGTATCTCCACTTCAGGGAACAAAGCGTTTTGGAGTTAAAGGGAAGTTAGCGCCACGATTTGTAGGACCATATCGAGTTTTGGAGCATATGGGAGAAGTGGCCTACAAGTTGGAATTGCCTGAAGGATTGTCAGGAGTTCATGATGTGTTCCATGTTTCCCAGTTGAAGAAGTGTCATGCGGAGATGGCTGACATACCGTTGAGAGACACAGTGCCTTTGGAAACTATTCAGTTGGATAACGATTTGACCTACGAAGAGAAACCAATTAAGATCCTCGAGTTTGCCAGCCGAGTTACCCGCAGCAAGGTTAACAAGTTTTGCAAAGTTCAGTGGAGCCACCACACAGAGGATGAAGCCACCTAGGAACGAGAAGAAGATTTGCTCAGGAACCACCCTCACCTATTTTCTAGCCAACCCGAATCTCGAGGGCGAGATTCATCTTAAGGGGGTAGGTTTGTGACATCCCAAATTTCCAATTTGGAATGTTATACATTAGATCATCATTGCATATCATATTTCATTTTGCATTTTGGTGGATCCTAGAAATTCTACGCAACTCAATGACCCATGGAGAGAGTTGGGGATTTCGTTATTTTCATATTTGAGTTTTCTCAAATTTTGAGAATAGGATCATTTGATTTTATTTATTTTATCATCAATTATTTCTATTACAAAAATATGAGAGAGAGAATAAAATGACTTTCCCAAAATAAAGAAACATTGAGGATCAAATAATAAAATCAAATAAGATTTTATTTCGGAGTTTTTCAGTGTTTTATTTGAATTTAGGAAAAATGTGCATTTCCAAAATTGCACGTAGATCCCAAATAAATGTTCACCTTGTGCGGCTTGATTTTAGAAGCCCGTGAAAATTTATTTCGGAATTTTTGGAGTCCGTTTAGTATTTCTTTTTATTTTTCTTCCGTGCATAATAAAAAAACGCGCACCGACCTAACCGGGCCGTGTCTGCCTGGGACTCTGGCCCGGCAGGCTTTATAAGCCGGGGCAGCCCACCCGGGGAAACCCTAGCTGCCAGCCCTGCCTCGGGCCCCGTGCCCCGCCGCCACCCACACCGCCGCCGCCGCACGCCGCCCGAGGTTCCCCGCCACCTCGAAATCCGCGCCATTTTTTTTGTTTTCTTCGAAAAACCGTTCGGTTTTTCCGTCGGTTTTTCTGTCGGTTTTTTTAGATACGGTTTTTTAAATAGATCGGTTTTTCCGGTTTATTTAAATAGTGAGCGTTCGTCCGTTCGTTCGTTCTAGCGAACGTTCGTCATTTTTCTTTTTCTCGGATTAAATCCGCGATTTTTCTGATCGCGATTCCTGGTCCGATTTTCGTTTTAGTTTAACTTTTTGCTCGTTTATCGGAATCAGGCGATTCAAGCGCCTGGAGTTTCGTCTCGAAACCCTCTATCGGTTTAACCAACTTAAATAAGATTTTGCTACTGTAAAATTTGCCCTAGATCCAGATTAGTAGAACGAAGTTGTTTTCTTTCGCCGTTTGACTTTCGTTGCTTCGTTCGATTTGATTCTTTTTTCCAACCGGAGTTCTTAAGTTGAACCTTCTGGTTAGATCTCTTATTTGCGTTTAACCGTGCATTAGATGAGTACTTATTGTATGCTTGTTTGTTTGTCTGCGATAGAATACCCGGAGTGCGCCGGCTGTTACTTCGAATCTCTAGATTTCGCGGATCATCGGCAAGGCAAGTAACACTTTGATCATACCTCCTACTACCCAGTTTTATTGCATTAGATCAACCATCACACATTGCATGATTAGGATCTAATTAAATTGTGGGATGGGAAGTAGTTGAGGTAGTACCTATTTCCTGTTTATTATCAAACCTTTGGGAGTTACTTCTATGTTTGCTTATTATGCCATGCTATGCTAGTAGACGTGGATTGGGTGAGTGATATCCATGACAGATGTGAGTTTGTTAATTAATGGTTTATCTAAGGTGGCAACTTAAACACACATCTGGGTGGATTGAGGCACCTGGGTATTCCAGGACTTGCCTATTTTCGTTTGGACCGCCACCCAGGCTCAAAGGAATCATGAGACTATTCATACTAGAAACTTCCGTGTGCAACCACAAGATATTATGGGCTCTAGCATAGTTGACTAAGTCGTGCGAACTCTTACAGTGGTAGACTAGCAGATGTAGGGGATGTAGGTGGTATGGTCTACCCGATCATAAGGTGCTAGCGCTTCTGAAAGAGTATGTCTCGGTCATCCGTCTTCTCAAACACCTTGTAGTGCGAGAAACCAAACGGAGGCGATCGAGTCTTGTGGGGAAAAGTGCACAAACCTCTGCAGAGTGTAATAAACTAATCATGGTTAGCTGTGTCCCCGGTTATGGACATCTTGAGTATCTAGTACCTGGATTATCATGTGAATCTTAACATGTTACTCTAAATTAATTTTGTTGGGTTATGTTTAATGAAGATGTTTAATTGGGATTGAGAATGATGTCAACCATTCTCAATGTTTAACAATTACCATGATAGATAAATAAATTTATTCCTTTGAAGTGGGGAAAAATTGTCTTTACGCAAAACTGTAACCATAGAGATTTCCACCAGCCAAATATGCATATAGTATAGCTGTTTCATTCCATTACTCTCTATGTGTTACCTTGCCAGCATATTCCATGTGCTGACCCGTTTTGGGCTGCAATGTTAATGTTGTAGACTTTTCAGACGATGATTAAGGAGTTTTTAGGTCGTGGTTCTATACTTAGTGATGCCGTTGGAGTTGATGGACTCACTTATCTTCCAAGCCTTCTGCTGTTATCGTTGTTAGATGGCCTTAAGGCATATTTATTGTAATAAGTTCTCTTATAAGACACTCGATGTAATAAGTGTGTGATTGCTACTCTGCTATAAATCCTCCGAGTACTGTGTGGTGTCAGCATTACTGATCCAGGGATGACACCGGAGCACAGAGATCAGACTGTTTGAGGTCTGGTGGCTACATTACATATGCACTCCATGGCCTACTAACGCGGCCAGCCTGACTGTAGCAATTGCGGTCTTTGGTTCCCGAGGCCTCGGAAGGATCCCGGTTAATTACTCCTACGGGTTACTCCGCGAGACACCTCCGATTAAGCCGTGCGGTCGTCTTCGTCATCTTTGCTTCATGTTCTCCATGCATATGATGATGATGGGTGTAGGTGTGGGCAGCGCCAAAGCCCGTTTCCTTGTCGGTACACGTGGCCGCTTAAAACATGGCTTTGTGCTAGCCACGTCTGCCCTCGCTGTCGTGCCTCGTCAGTCTTGACAGCGTTGATATAGTCGGTGTTGGGGTAGCATGGATCCTACTTGACTCGGACTTCTTGACAATGTAGCAGCGTCGTCGAGTATGCAAGGGGTTGCCTCGCAGGAGTATTCTTTTGTGGAGACCAGCGTCAGTGTAAAACCAACGATCCCTCATATCGGCAATGCCGGTGTGGTTGGCGCCTCATCTCGGCTGGACGTCGTGTTTACGGCGGTCCTCCAAGACAAGGGCTCTACCTCACGAGGCCGGGAAAGGTAACATCTTTGAGGGGCGCGGTGTATAGCTCGTCTTGGCTAGACGTCGTATTTGGTGGTCTTCCAAAACAAGGATCACACCGCCGGGCCGAAGAAAGGTGACATTAGGGAGGGGCGCGGTTGATGCCCCGTCTTAGCTAGACGCCATATTCGGTGGTCTGCTAAGACAAGGATCATGCCGCCCATATGACGACAGGACCTGTATGCAATGAAGGTTGCACCTCGTCTCGGTTGGACGCCGTATTCGGTGGTCCGCCAAGACAAGGGCAAAGCATTACAGTGTTGAAGAAAAACAACATCATGGAGGGGCGTGGTTGATGCCTCGTCTAAGCTAGATGCCGTATTCGGTGGTCTGCTGAGACAAGGAGCATGCTGCCTGTATGCCGAGACCTGTACGCCATAAAGAGTGCACTTCGTCTTGGCTGGACGCCGTATTCGGTTGTCCACCAAGACAAAGGAAACACATTGCGGGATCGTGGTAAGGGTCGGTGAAGACGTGTCATCGCGTAGCACCATCTTCTTCGTATCGTGGGCTCCGTGTTGCGGGCAGCACAGGGGGCGTGTGTCATCTTCATGGGCTCCGGGTCATGGCCTCCGTCTTGATGAGGTAGAGACACCGGTGGTGTCGTCCTGCGAGCTCCACGCCTCCGTCCACCGCGGCACCAGCGTGATGATGTTAATGATGGGCGTCGTCTAGGCGGGCTCCTTATCGCCATCCTTTGCGACACGGCGACAGAATCCTTGGAGCTCCACACCTCCATCCTCCATGGCGCCTGTTTGATGACGAAGATGACGGGCGTCGTCCTGGCGAGCTCCGTGTCGCCATCCTTCGTGGCACAACGGCGGCGTCCTCGCGAGCTCCACGCCGCCATCCTCCATTGTATCTGGTACGAGAAGAGCACCGCATCGTCCTCGGGTATCTCCGCCCGACGCTCGTCCACTCTCTCGATTGCATCTGGTATGAGAAGAGCACAACATCGTCCGTGGCCACATCCGTTGGGTGTGTCGTCCCCCACCTCCGTTGCATCTAGTATTAGAAGACCACTGCGTCGTCCGCGGTCATCTCCGCCCAACGCTCATCCACTCTCTCGATTGTACCTGGTACATGAAAAAAAATGTGTGTACCATAGAGAAACGGGCATGCTAGCTCAGGAAACATGATGCATCGCTCCATGGTTTTCGACGCCGGTGTATCCTCCGAGACTGCGAAGGCACCACCGCGCACCGCCTTGGCGCACGCGTCGTGACCATGACGTGTTCCTCTGGCGCGTCTCCCTCCATCTGATACATGGCTTGCAGGCCGCCGCCGCCGCCGGCGCGTCCACTGCCGCGCGCTTGAGTTCTGACCTCGGGTGGTTCCCTGTCGAGTGTTTGTTGCTTGGCTCCTCTTGATGCAAGTGTGCTTCCCACGTGAAACCTGATAACACAATATGACAAAGCAAAAAAACACAGTTGATGTCTCTAGCGAGCAAAACCTCCTGCGTGCATTGCCGTCGTCGAGGACGTGTGCTCCGGCTTGGGTCAGAGGCACATTGTTGCCACTGCCGACACGCCGGCCGGCTTACGCAGCTTCTAAGCCGTCATCTCGGCCGCCGCTTCTGATCGGTTGCGGCGTCTCCCGGCTATCTCCATCGACGACGCTGCCGCAAGAAGCGCATCTTCTCCACATCGACGCTGCCGTCAGGGCGCGTCACGTGTAGGTTCTGGTCTAGGCCTGGGGTGTGCGTGCCTGGTTCTTGCCCCCTCTTCCCTCCGGCCTTCTCTGTGTACGATGTTCTTCTGTATTTATATGCTGAGAGGGTCGGCCATGCTAGGTTTGATCTTGATGGGCAAGATTCCATCTTTCCATCTTTCCTATACGCATAATCTACTTGCCCTGCACGCTTGCTCAAGGAATGGAAAAGAAACCTGATACATACCTTGTTAGTTACGTGACGCATGCCTTTCAAAGACAATTGCCTTTGTTTCCAAAATTTAAATAACATGCTGATTATACGCACGCATCAGACCATCACATGCCAACCCTCACGTACATGTACCGGGTATTAAGATACATATACGTGCGTGAGCTCGCCGGCCGGTATACCAGTATAAATACGGTACACACCAACCTACTCTTGACTCTTCATGCATGTACATGAAAAGAGCAGGGCTTGAATCTCACGTACATAACCACGTGCATAACTCTCCCTTTCTCTCCTTTTCTTTTTTTACATGTATTTGGGTACGTACATGTGCGAGCTTGCCGGCCGTAGATACTCGAATACATACACACAGTGTATATGTATGAACTCAACGCAAGTGTTACCACGTGCGTGTATTGCATGTACGTATGCATGTAACGATGATGAGCCAATTACTAGTCGGCCATTAGCCCATTAATCATTACTTTGGGCCAGGAGTACTTCACACGTACGAGCACATGCATTATAGGTGCATACATATACAGGCACTTCTTGCTCCATGTGTACAGCTAAATATTATTGGTTCAAATCACCGCTTAGAAAACTTTTATTTTTGCATTATCCTCCCTTCTTATTTTTCATACTCTTCATAGTGCAAAAATCTCATCGAACAAGTATGAACAGTTTCTTGTAATTTTGTTGTATTGGAAACATAAAGAGACAGAGATGTAGTTCCTCTCTCATAATAATTGCAAATAGGAGCAGCAAGCACATGCATATTATATCTATCAAAATCATCATGCGTAATAGGAAAATGCAACCCATCAATATAATCCTTAATAAGGGTAAACTTCTCCGATATAGTGTAGTTGGGAGAATTCAAAAAGATAATAGGACTATCATGCATGGGTGCAATAGCAACAATTTCATGTTTATCATAAGGAACTATAGCAAGTTCATCTCCATAAGCATAATTAATATTGGCATCTTGGACACAAGTATAGCAAGCATCATCAAAAAGGGATATTTCAAAAGAATCAACGGGATCATAGCAATTATCATAGCATTCATCCTTCGGTAAGCATGAAGGGGAATTAAACAATGTATGAGTTGAAGAGTTACTCTCATTAGAAGGTGGGCACGGGTGATCAATCCGCTCTTCCTCCTTTTGTTCTTCTCTCTCCTCCTCATCTTTTTCATCCAATGAGCTCACAGTTTCATCAACTTCTTCTTCCATAGATTCCTGCAAAATATTAGTCTCTTCTTGGACAGCGGAGACTTTCTCAATAAGCGCGTTGGTATAGGAATTATATTCATAATTATCATAGCAATATTTTAGGATAGCTAAATTTTCAGGCCTATAAACATCATCATCAAAAGCATCATACTTTTCAAACAAGGATTCAATTTCATAAGCACCCTTAAAAGCAACAAATTCTTATATTTGTTCCACATCATAGTAATCATATATACCATTAGCATAAGAAGCTAAGGTTTCATTGTCATTAAATTTGCATGAAAAGGGAAGGTGTGGAGCCTTCATCCTAGAGCAACAAGTGTAATCATAACACAAGCATACTTGCCGAGCATACCACTTCAATATATAAATTTGATCCCATAATAGTTTCCCTTTTTGTGTCAAGCGATAATCCCTAAAGTATTCACGTTGATCCAATGTAACTCCCATTACCAGATTGAATGGGGTTTTCTTAGGATTATCAAAGTAGTACATAATTTCTATCACATAACGAGCATCGAGGGTTTTAGGAGGTTCCTCATCTCCATGAGTAGCAAGTACACCTAATTTTTTTGGTATTTCGTGTTCCATATCCATAACTAAAGATAGAGAACAACTAAGAACAGCAAATAAAAATTACTTAGTGATAAAGCAAATAAGCACACACGAGAATATTCACCCCACGCTATGGCTCCCCGGCAACGGCGCCAAAAAAAGGTCTTGATAACCCACAAGTGTAGGGGATCGCAACAGTTTTCGATAAGTAAGAGTGTTGAACCCAACGAGGAGCTAAAGGTAGAACAAATATTCCCTCAAGTTCTATCGACCACCGATACAACTCTACGCATGCTTGACGTTCGCTTTACCTAGAACAAGAATGAAACTAGAAGTACTTTGTAGGTGTTGTTGGATAGGTTTGCAAGAATATAAAGATCACATAAATAAAAGGTAGGGGCTGTTTAAGTAAAGACACAATAAACTAAATATGTCGAGTGTGGAAAAGTGGTGGTAGGAGTTGCGAAATTGCCCCTAAGCAATTGACTACTTTACTAGATCGATGGCAAGTATTATGTGGGAGAGGCCACTGCTAGTATGTCATCCCTGACTTGGAATTCTATGCACTTATGATTGGAACTATTAGCAAGCGGCCGCAACTACTAACATTCATTAAGGTAAAACCCAACCATAGCATTAAGATATATTGGTCCCCCTTCAATCCCGTATGCATCAATTTCTATGCTAGGTTGAAGCTTCTGTCACTCTTGCCCTCCAATACATAGTCCTATCAACTTACAACTAATACTATGGTGTGATCCACGCGCACGCTCATATGATGGGCACCAAAGGACAACAACATAACCACAAGCAAATTAAATCAATTATAGCAATTCATCAACCGCCGACAGGACAACAAAAAACTACTCAGACATCATAGGATGGCAACACATCATTGGATAATAATATGAAGCATAAAGCACCATGTTCAAGTAGAGGGTACAGCGGGTTGCGGGAGAGTGGACCACTGTAGATAGAGGGGGGGAGGTGACGGAGATGTTGGTGAAGATGGCGGAGGTATTGGTGTAGCTCGCGGTGATGATGATGATGGCCACGACAGCGTTCCGGCGCCACCGGAAGAGAAGGGGAGAGGGGGGGCCTTTGTCTTCTTCTTCCTTGACCTCCTCCCTATATGGGAGAAGGGTTACCCCTCTAGTCCTTGGCTTCCATGGCATGGGAGGGGCGAGAGCCCCTCCGAGATTGGATCTGTCTCTCTGTCACTCTCTGTTTCTGCGTTCTGTTCTCCTGCCCTTTCACCGTTTCGTATATATATGGAAATCCGTAACTCCGATTGGACCGAAACCTTCGCCGTGATTTTTTACCAAAAATTAGCTTTCTTGCGGACAAAGAAGGGCATCAACTGCCTTACGGGTGGACCATGAGGGTCAGGGGTGTGTCTAGGGGGGTTGGGCACACCCCCCTACCTCGTGCCCACCTCGGACACCATTTCACGTTGATCTTTCTCCCAGATTTTCCAAATATTCCAAAAATAAGCTCCGTCCGTTTTTATCCCGTTTGGACTCCGTTTGATATGGATATTCTGTGAAACATAAAACATGCAACAAACAGGAACTAGCGTTGGGCACTGGATCAACATGTTAGTCCCCAAAATAATATAAAAAGATGCCAAAAGTATATGAAAGTTGTAGAATATTGGCATGGAACAATAAAAAATTATAGATATGATGGAGGCATATCAGACCTATGACTAGAGCTAGAGCTCTCGAGACCGGGGTGACTTCTCTCCTTAGTGATGTTGCATATGATCCCCTCGAGACATGGCTACTACCTAAGTCCGAGATGTTGTGCATGATTAGGTACCAAGAGGACCCCCCCCTGAAGATGCACGTGAAGACGGACAAGCCGCCAAGTCCATGGATGAAGAGGAACGCCGGAAGGATAAGAAGACAGCTCCAGGGGCTGGACATCCGGCCCCAAGCCCAGACATCCGCCCGCTGAAGACTTCAACTACAGAAGCATTCCAGCCGCCGAGCATCTATACGCCCCGGACATACGGCCCCATCCCGGACATCCGGCCCCGGCCTGGAAATCAGGCCTCCTGCCCGGATATCCGGACAAGCTGCAACAGAGAACAGAAGAGGACCCCCGCCAGCCCGGACATCAGGCCCCTTCAGCCGGAAGTCCGACCTCCCCTGTCTGCGCACAGTGTAAGGGCCCGAGGCCCGTGTACCCATTTGCCCACCTAGACTATATATACTCTTCTCCTACCTACGTTTTAGGGTTAACACTGGTTTAGCTCGTACTTGAGATAGAACATTGCTCATCCACATCGGATCTACTCCACGAGAGAGACCGCGGCCCCTCTTCGGAGAAGTTCCCTTTGGATTCATGACCCCTTTACTGGAAGACCCCCTTGTGTTTTCAAGACCTCCTCGTGGAGAAGACCGTTACCTTTTGTATCATCCCTAGTTGACCATGGATCGTGTGATCTCCTATGTACTCGAGGATCTAGCACATGTGTGACTATTTCTAGTTGGTTTAGTGATTCTCTCATGTTTCCCCTCGTGTTCTTTGTGTTCTTCGCGGGATCCGCTCCTCTCGTGAAAGATTGGGTGATTAGGGCCCTAACCTACATCACACATGATCATAGAAGTATCTCACAGACATGCACAAATATTGTAGCAAACACAGGAGCAAATAAGTAGCAAGACAAACAAATAAGAAGCAAGACACACACTCTCTCTCTCTCTTGAAGCTTATGATCTATACACTTTCTGCCCCTTTGGCAACAAGTTACCAAAATGCTTGAAAATGCATAGTGTTGTACGACACTCTAAGCACGATCTCTGGGAGCTCCGGAGTGCGAAGATGGCGTGGAGAGAACAACATCTGCAAATACTTCGGCCGATGTGTGATGAACTGGAGGGGTTGCCACTGGAGGGGAAACTGAGGTTGTGGTTGCAGGTGCTGATGTTGTGGCCCTTGTGTCAATGACTGGCACAGCTGCAGACCTTTGTGCTCTAGGAAACCTTTGATAAGCATGTGTTGTAGTTCTTCCTCTCCTCTCCTCTGCTTCTTCTTGGAGTTGCTCAACTGCAGTCTGATTCTCTGTGACCTTCAAGTCTAGATCATAAAACCTAGTCTCAATGATTCTCTCAAGACTCTCTTTGTTTTGAGTCAGGATGGTTAGTCCTTTCTCAAGCCTCACTGTAGCTTCAAGTGGATAGCTACGCTGGTCCTGCTTGGTCTTGAGATTTGCAGCTGAGGCATCTGGAATCTTTGAAGCCTTTTCTGCCTTAGCCTTCTCTTTGTTCTCCTGTGACTCAACAGAAGTAGGATCTGAAGCATCCATGACAATTGTGTTATCCTCAAAATCTGGTCACAAGGGAAGGTGCTCTTTGTCAAGCAAGTATGTGCTTGTGCCCACCATGGAATTAATGAGCATCTGAATGTGTGGAGCATAGCCACATGATCTCTTTTGATCAGTCGCAGTCCTCTTTATAGTCTCAACTATCAAGGTCATCACCTTGAATTTCTCTAGCACATCAAACATATGCAGCAAGTTAATTGAATGCCCTCTAATCATCCTGTCATCTCCAGACTTGGGCAACAATGTGTGCCTCGGGATGGTGTTGATAGTTGGCAGCCCTGACAGAAGATAGGAGACTAAGCCAAACTTGTGTGTCTCCAAGGCATCAACTGGTATCTCCTTGTACATGTGAACCATGGAGTTGTGGCCTTTCCTAGGCTTGGCATACACATCAGTATCATTCTCTCCTTCTTCAGGAGCATGGATCAGTTTAGCCCACTTTGTAATGGAAGATTGGTACCTTGTACCCTCTATCATCTAGACAATCTTGCCGTCTAAATAAAAGTGAGTTGTGGAATAGAACTGCATCACCATCTCATCATTCCATTTGGTCAGTTTCTGACCCACAAAAGCATCAACTCCATTCATTCTGAAGCTCCCATGAACTCTAGGAAAGTGATCTTCATTGTCATCAATGAAAGTCCACTTGACCCACTTCATGTCACTGACTATGGGCATCTTGTCCAGGAGGACGTCTCATAGAAGACCTGCTATTCCTTAGTGTGGAACCCGTAATCCACAACAGTCCTTCTCCTTGTAGCATAAGGATCAATTTGCCTCCATATTCTTATATCTGCATCTTTCCTTAACTTCATGTTCTCTGCAATGGGATGATTGTCATCATGGTCAGGTATCTTGGGCATGAGCTTTCTAAGCACTTGGGGCTCTTCCTCTTCTTTAACCTCAAGCACTGGGGCCTTGTTCTTCTCAGCAGCAGGGATGTTTCGTGTGCTTCTCTTAGGTGCAGATTGCTTAGGAGCAGTCTTGGGCTTGGAAGGAGCAGCCCCAGACTTAATTGCATCTCCCATCAACTTCTGTGTCTTGCGAGCTAGTGCAACATCTTCTTCCTCATCCTCATCAGGCTCTTCCATCATGGAAGGCTTTCCAATCACCCTGGCCATGGTCTTCTTGACCCTTTCCTTTATCTTCTTGCCTCCAGTAGCCTCTTCTTCCTTTGACTTCAAAGTTTCAAGTGTTGAGGCCCTGGCTTTTGACATAGGCTTTCTCTGAGCAGCACTACTGGAATCAGGATCTTTGCTGTCAGCCAGCTCTTTGCCATTTGCTAGTTGACGGCAAAGAAGTTCTTTGCCATCAGCTTAAAAAAAGATGATGGAAAAGAAAGAGCTGACGGCAAAGACTGTGTTTGCCATCAGCCAGTTGTTTGCCGTCTACTAGCAGATGGCATCGAAGCTTTGCTGTCTGCTAGCAGACGACAAAGAGGGAGGGTGGCCAACTAACGAGAACCTCCTAACGGCCACTTTCTTTGCCATCTGCTAGCAGACGGTAAAGAGAATAGCCAACCTAACAGCCGTTTCCCCCAGCCCCACCCCACTACCTACGCTCCTCGTTGTCTGCTAGCAGATGTCAAAGAAATTAAACCTAACTAAAAAACGGTCGGCTCAGCGCCCACCCCTCTCTCTCCCCCCTCTCCCTCTCTCCCTCAACTCACCCACGCCGGCCAGCCCCCGTCGGCCCCGCCGCCGACCCGCACTGCCCCCGACCCTCACCGACCACACCGCCCGCGACCACCTCTACCCCTAACGCCCCTGACTCCCACCGCCCCACGCCCCCGACGCACCCCCCCTCCGCCCGGGCACCCCGCCACTCCGCGCCCCAGCCGCCCCGGTGCACCGCCGCCGCTCCGCCCCCTCATGGGGCTTCTTTTTCCATTTTTCTTTCTTTTTTGTTGTTTTTTTATTTAGGTTAATTAGTTAGTTTTTTAGGTTAATTAGTTACTTGTTTTACCCTACTGTACATAGGTTAGTTAGTTATTTTTTACGTTAATACCTAATTAGTTTCTTTAGGTTAACTACTTAGTTAGATAAGCCCAAGAACAACAAAAGGAAAGAAAGAAAGAAGACCTAAAAGGACTAGGAGGAGAAAAAAGAAAAAAAACAGAAAACAGAAAAAGAAGAAAAGAAGAATTTAAGTCTACAGTCGTTGGGAGAAGCTTATTTCCATAGTTTTTGCAACTAAAGCAAGTGTAGCTGGTGCTGCCGCTGCCACAGGAGATGCGATGGATATAATAAGTCGATCATAACCCCTCTTTAGTGTGGTTTGGTACAGTTGTGACATCGTTGTTTTCATGTTCTTCGTCAATCACCATTCCAGATAATCTGCCTTATTCTCGTAACTTGTCTCGAGCGAGGGAATAAGCCAACCGTTTCCTTTTCGATTGAGGGCAATGCTTGCTTTTCCTCGTTTTTAAGGGATGAGGACACTGATTGTAGCTATAGTGGGGCAGCAATGGTGATCGACCTAGCCACTATCATTATCCGGCCACATTCCAAATGCAACCCATTTTAATAAGGAAAATGAAGAAGAAAACGAAGACAAGAGGAAGAAGGAAAAGAAGGAAGAAGAAGAAGAAAAGGAAGTAGAAGTGGAGATGAAAAAAAAGTAGAAGTAGAATATGAAAAAAGAAGTAGGAAAAGTAGAAAAAGAGGGTCGCCGAGTGGTCGAGGGCTCGAGGATCAAAGGAAAAAGGAGTCGAGGGTCTAGGGGTCGAGGACCACGGTGTCAAGGGGTTGAGGGGTCGAGGATCGAGGGGAAAAGGAGGCGATGGTCTAGGGGTCGAGGATCGAGGTGTCGAGGGGTCGTGGGTCGAGGATCGAGGAGAAAAGGAGCCGAGGATCTAGGGGTCGAGGATCGAGGTGTCGAGGGGTCGAGGGGTCGAGGGTTGAGGGGAAAAGGGGTCGAGGGTCGCCGCCCCGACCCCCTGACCGCGACCCCACTGACCCGACACCCCGACCCCGACACAACACCCCGACCCCGCCTCGACACCCCGACACCCCGACCCCGACACAGCACCCCCAACCCCGACACACTTAAATATTTTATTATGTTCATTTATTTTATCATGTTTATGTTGTAATAATCTCGTTTACTCTTTCTCATTGCAGGTGTTGACAGATGGTGGGAGCGGGTCGTGAGCGCTCCGAGCCTCCTTCCTCGGTGCGTGCTGGGAGGGGTGTTATTAGTCCACCCCAGCACCTTCGAAGAGTGCTGGTAGACAGCATGATGACACCGACGGGCGCTTCTTCTTTAACCGGGAGAGGTCGGGGGAAGCCCAAGAGGGCTTCTAGAGATGGACGTGGTGGCGGGAAAGGTAGGAAGGCTGTTGCGCCTTCCTCGACGCCACCCCCAGCTAATTCTCTGGACCACCGGAGTGCTCCATCTCAGGTGGACCCGTCAGACTTGCACCCTTTTTGGACTCCGGTCCACGAGCCTCGGGCCGATGAGCCTCGGGTCACCGAGACTTTGTCCCATGAGACTCGGGCCCAGAGTCTTTGTCCCACGAGACTCCGGTCCCAGAGTCTTTGTCCCACCTGACTTCAGAGACTAGTGGCCATGCTGATGGCGAGGACACCTTTTCTGACGATAGTTATAGCAAGGGCGAGCTGGATTAGGGGGGCAAGAAGGTCTACCAGCATGGTGGTACGAACCTCCAGGCCGTGCCGGCGACCCGCGATCAGAGGTGGTTGATTGAGCCTAACGGCGAGAAGTAAGTGCATTTACACTTTTTAATCTTTGTCCTTCATGTTTCTTCAAATTAATATATAATGTGATGTAGGGTAGAGCCCTAATCGCCCGATCTTTCACGAAAGGAGCAGAACCCGCGATGAACATGAAGAACAAGAGGGGAAACACGAGGGGAAATCACAAAGGGAAACACAAGAGAACACTCGAACCAACAAGTATGATCACACATGTGCTAGATCCTTGCAACATGAGAGGAGATACAAGATCCGCAATCAACAAGGGACGATACAAAGGGTAACCATTCTTCTCCGTGAGGAGGGCTTGATGTCTTCTCCGTGAGGAGGTATTGAATCCAAGGTGGATCTTCTCCGTATAGGGGTCGCGGTCTCTCTCGTGGAGTAGATCCGATATGGATGAGCGTAGCTCTATCTCTCAAATGAGCTATCACAATGCTAACCCTAAAACGTAGGTGGAGGGGGAGTAGTTTAAGGGGTGAAGGGTTACATGGGCCTCGACCCAGATGCACTGCACGCAGGAAGGGAAGGCCGGATGTCCGGGCGTTCACGGAGGGCCGGATGTCCGGGCTGGCGGGGTTGGTCTTGTTTCTCTCGGGTTCGGTTGTGTATGGATTTCCAGGGCCGATGCCGGATGTCCGGGAGTGGAAAGGCACCAGATGTCCGGGGCTAGCGCCGGATGTCCGGCCGCTGATGATGTTGGCCGTCTATTGGGGCAGCCCCTGAGTGTCTACCCAAGCGCCGGATGTCCGGCCGCTATAGCTTCAGCAGCTCCGTCTTCTTCCGTCGTCGCTTCCAGGCTTACCTCGCGGATGGTGTAGTTGTTCCTTTGTGCTTTCACTCCTCCTCGTCATCCGTGAAGCTTCGACAATACCTATGCATGCACATGGGAAAAGTGTCAAGTAGTATACCATCCTCGAAGGGGTCAAGTGAGCACGTGTAAAGGAGATGATTCACCTTTGAGTATGTGAAGTAGATGTCGCACGTGTCACTCGCCAAACGGACTCTTGACATGGTCATGTCCATAGGATGCTCCGCATCATCTCCCCACCCTTGGGAAATATCCGACCTCGGATCGAAAACCAAATCACCATGGGAAAAAGATGGCTTCGCTGTGGAGAAGTGGACGTTCACCAAGTACTTGTCATCTTGAAGCTCGAAATGGGCACTCTCCAATGTCGCACTGTCTTGTGATTCCTTCAAAAGGAGTAAGGACAACAAACACTTGGAAAAACAAATGTGGTTAGAGTTAGTGCAAAACCAAGCATTCGATAGGTGAGTCACCAAACAAGTGTCGTCATCATGCAAAGCATATGGTGTGACAAAGGATTGTGACATGGCATGTACGCATATCAATCGAGCACAAGCAAAGAAATCATGGGGACAAGCATGGAAATGTGGGGTAGTGATGAAAATATGTGTGTCAAGAGAATAAGCATCTACCTCAAGATCATAGCAAGAATTCAAAAATTGCTCAATGAAAGGTCTATGGTAGGCATATGAATCATTCACAACACCAAAGAAGGTGAGATGTCTAAACACATGGATCAAGTGCAAGACAATCCAACCAATACGTGCATAGGGTCTAGTGAAGATAGGGTGACACTCAACACAATAAAAAGAGCAATTGTTCATCATGTGTGAGGCAATCAAGGCAAGCATGTAGCAATTAATGGGACATGGCATATGTGAACTGATGACATTGTTGCAACCAAACATATGAGAGGAGCAAGTAATCCAAGAATCGGATGCAACACACAAGGCATATATATCATGGTACATGGAATGGTGAAAATGACAAGTCAAAGCAACATCTCTAACAAGTGTGCAATCAAGTGGTCCAAGATGAATAATAAGTCTCATGGTGCAAGTAACACAAGTAGTATGATCCGCAATATCCATGCTCATGGTTTGGGGGTTCTCAAAAGAGAAGGATATCACCTTGAAAGCATGTCCTTGTGCGTCCTTCTCAATGCCGAAGTACAAGCAAGTGCGATGTAGAATCATCATGGTAGGACGTGGTTCCCTCTCAAGAGCTCGAATGGTCAACTCATGTGATGTGGAAGTTGACACGAGGTCCAAGTTTCCTACACATGCACAAAACAAGGCAAAGAACATATGCGCATGGTAGATAAACACATCATCCATCATGATGGTTCTCTTCTCTTGCACATAACCATTAAAAGCACAAGTGCATGAATAATATGATGCAACAATGGCTATATTCATGGCACTAGGTATATGATGCAAAGAGGTAAGACAAGCATGCTTCACAAGGAATATGTCAAAATCTCCAAATGGATGTGAGAATGCTATGGGGGCAATCTCATGAGCAAGGCGAAATGCATCGTTGCACTCAATACATGGCAAATCATCTAGCATGAGGGAGGCAACATATGAGGATATATGACAAGAAGCAATAATAATCATGTGCAAAGCATGTAGATGGTTGTCATCAACCGCATGAAATGAGCAAGTATGAATCATTGGTGATGCAACATAAGCAAGCATAGTAATCAATCCGTGCAAACTAGTGGAGCGAAGATGCAACACACTAGAGTAAATCATGGCAGTCATGTCATGTGAGAAATAATAGGCATAGGCAATGCACATGACATATCTCAAGCACAAACACAAAGCAAGATCATAGTATTATCATAGGCATGGGGCCCAAAGCAAACATGGCAATAACAAGCAATATCTCCACCAAGCTTGCAAACACACATACAAGTATGAGAATCAATCAGCATGTGTAATCCAAAGCATGGGTCACGAATGCATGGCAAAGGCATAGTATTGAGCATATCATGCAAAGTGAACATGGCAAGATGGGCATAGAATACGTAATGGACAATAACCCATAGCCAAGTGAGGACCATGTAGAATGGATGCGCGAAGAGAGCGGTGGGAAAGACAATCCATGGGATCCCAAGTCATCATTGCTCTCTAGAGATCGTTTTGTCAACTCGTGGGATTGCGAGGGTGACATGTATTCATTGGTACCTACACAAAAGAGACATGAACCAAATAAATTGTGCGCGTGGTAAATGTACACATCATCCATCATGATGTGTATGTGTACGTGTGAGTTAGCACAAGATAATCAATGCTCGAAGAAATTTGATGCATGGTATGAGAACATGTCATCCATCATGAAAGAATAGTTATTGTGTATAACACGACGGGGGTGCAAATTGAGCATACAAGTATAAGGATCATGCAATGGATGGGAGTGATCAAAATATCCTAAAATGTATGAGGAAACTATGGCGGTCTCCTCATGAGCAATATTGGAAACATCATATGGAGAAAATGGATAACATCCAAAACAGTGCGTATCCGAAGCTAGGTGTTCATGGCCTGGCATATGAGATAAATGATGCAATGGGAGCATATCAATATCATCACAAGAAAAAAAATGCCAATAACCATGGGCTTGTCATCTGTGCCATATGTGCAAATTGGGTTTATTTTAATAGAATATGCATAGTCACTATGAAGAGATTGCAAATATGACATATGATTGATCTCATGCATAGCATATGACAAGTCAAGCGGATTGGCAAACATGATGTGACCGAGAGAATTAGCACAAGAAATCCTATGTAACATGGCATCACAACTAATAGACTCCACACGGCAATCATCATACTCATCATAAATCGGTAAATCATCGCATGGGGAAGTCACACTAGCATGAAGCATGGAAATAGGTTGATCAACATCATGCAAGCAATCAACGTCAAGAATGTCCACTAGTGGGACTAGAGCATCACCTTCACCTATGTTACCGTTGTCATTCCACTCATGTGGTGTAGGTGAGGTGGGAAATACCAAATGGTGGTCATCTTCATCTTGATGGAACCATGTGGGGGGTGCATCATATTCCACCATGGACATCGTCTTGTCCAAAGGGAGGACGAAGTCATCACGAATCGGCGCGTCATCATAGATGGGACCTAGCACCAAATGAGAAGACACAATAGAGGTAGAGGTCAAGTCGTTAGTGTTGAAAGTGGCCTCACATGACCTATCAACTCTCTCACTCTCTCTATGTGGTGGTTCACTCACTTGCTCAAGGTAGGTGCGCTAAATGTCACATATGGTGGAGTCACTCATCTCACTCAAGTGGTGGGGGTTGTGGCTGTCCTCACATGGGAATTGGGGCAACTCTTCATATATGGGGCTAGTGGTGAAGTCACTCTCACTCTCAATATGGTGGCAAAAGTCACTCAAGTCATCATATGTCGCCGTGGTCGAAGGGAAAATCCCATGCTCAACCATATCTTTGTCGTCACCGTGGATGAAGGCCGAAGATGGCACATCATCACACTCGCCTCCTAAGATGGAAGCATCATCCTTGCTCGCCACCTTGTCGCTCGCCTCCAACACTTGGTCCTTGAGGGTCTCCGTAGTTGTATTCGTCGCTGCACCGTCTTGAAAAAGTGTCATGGAGGACTCGGCATCATCAATGCCAGAAAGAGGGATGGCGGTGAAGTCGAACTTGGGAGCATCGTCTTGGAGCTCGTCGTGCTTGTACATCATGGTGGTACTAGCCTCATGCTCGTTCTCATGGAGCTTGGTCGTCGCGAAGTGAGCTTGGGGTGGAGAAGCTTTGGACTTCATGAGTTCTTGTGCCGCCCTGAAAGCACCAATGTAGTTGTCGTCGCGGGACTTGTAGTTCTCGAGGAAGATCTTCTTGGAGATGTCGTTGTGCAATCCCATCGTGAAGTGGAACTTCATCGAAATGGGGTCGTCCACGCCGGCTCGTCGCAAGGCAATCTTCATCTCCTTGAAGTACTCGTCGATGGACTTGGATCCTTGGATGGTGTTCTCCAATTGATGTTGAAGTTGTTCCGTGTAGGTTGGAGGCACAAACTCATGTCGCAAATCTCTATTCGTCTTGGGCCAACTCATGTCATAAGTCTCCGAAGGTGCGTGAAGCCACCATGTGGAAGCGTAGTCGTGGAAGTTCCTTGTGGCGCACTTCACTTGATCTTCGGGAGGAACTTGATGTAGCTTGAGGTAGTCGTCCATCAAACGCTCCGACTCAAGATACTCCTCGAGTTCTAGAGTCCCATAGAAAGGAATCTTGTGGTCGGTGTCAAGGTCGTAGTAGCTCGTGGAAGTCGTGGACTTGAGGTTGGGGAGCTTCTCTTGAAGTGCTTATGGGCGAAGATGCTGTATGTCCATAGGAGAAGATGCCTTGAAGTCGCTTGGCGAAGATGCCAAGGGAGATGGTGAAGTCGTTGAGCGGTTGTTGGTGTTGAGCTCTTGACCTTCACGTCCTTGTTGGTGATGGTGTCGATGCTTATTTGATTTTGCCGGAGATGGTAGCGCAGAAACATGTGCTCTTGAGCGTCTTCTCGAAGATGAGGAAGACCGCTTGTAGGACTTGATGAGGGCTTTGATCTCCTCCATTTGAGCTTGCATCTTGGCGTTGTTGGAGTTGTTCATGGCATCGAACTCATCATTGTTGTTGTAGACCGAAGATGAAATGCCTTGCCTATCCATCACTCCAAGAGAAAAATGTGAGTGGTAGAAAGAGAAAAACAAATACCAAATGTACCTTGACCGAAGTTGAAAGTAGATCAATGATCACTCCAATGTGGACAAGGAAATAGCACAATTGGTATCAATTCTTGTCGGTTTCTCACACCTACACAGATAAGGCTTATGGTAGAGCTCGGTGAGGATAGTGGCACAAAAATTTGATGCAAAATGTTAGCAAGAGTCAATAATGTTGAAAGAGATTCACAAATTCGCAAGTGTAACAAGTAGACCAATTGCAATGAATGGCACACGGACCACAAAATGTGGAATCCATAGAAAACGCTCGTGTTGCATAACTCAAGAGAGACGCTAGCACAGTTGCGCAATAGGCGGATACGACACTTGTGCACAACCTATAATATGCAAAATGTAACAACTTCTATCCCAAGTATGCTATGTATATGGTGTTCCGGTGGTATGATCCAAGATGATCGGATATGACAATTTTATATGCAATGGGGTATGATGCTATGGCACTTGCTTACAAGCTTCTTTGATCTTTCTCTTTTGCTTAAAAGCATATATTTTTTATATGGCCACAATGCGAAATGCACAAACCAAGATAGCAATTGGGTATATACGGGAACAATCTTGTGACACAAGGGATGATATGATACCAATATGATATGGTGTGTATGCGATGGAAGGTGTAGATCACTAATGTGCACAAGTAACGTTGCTGGCAATACTCAAATGGCTAGTCTCGATAGGCAAGTGACGCAAAATGGGCTAGGGGTTATCAATGCAATTGCAAGGGAATATACAATGGAGGGATGCCACGATACCGAGATGATATGGAGGTTACCGTCCTTGGCGATGATAAGTGGCAGTGATCTTGATGGAGATACCAAGATGATGGATACTTGTCCCTAAGTAGCCGAAACACCTTAGGAAATGGAAAAACCGTGAACTCAAAATCTCAAATGTCAAATGGTGGTAGCGGGAATGCGGTGGTGGTTTTGTGAAAGTACAATGATGGGTTATACGAGTAGTTAATGTGGAAGTAGAGGGTAAGGTTGGCTATACACGGTGTCGGAGTTGGAAGCACGGTCCCTAAGTAGCCTAAACACCTTAGGAGACACAACTCACATCACAAACAAAATTGGGTTAAGTTAGGGTGGTGGAAGTGTATGGTGGTCAAGCCTATGCGGAAGTTATGGTGGTGGTGGTGGTTGATGAAGAAGCAACTGTCCCTAAGTAGCCTAGACACCTTAGGAGACTCAAATCACTCCTCAAGCAACCACTAATGCAATGGGGAACAAAATTGGTTAGGTTGCGTAAGTCGGTGGTGGTTATGCAGAGGTTGTGGTGGAAGCCCTAGGCAAAGATGCCAAAGTTCCAAAATTTTGATGGAGTCAAATGGTGATGGTAGTATTTTTGTGGGAAGGGGGATGTCAAGAGCTTTTCAACGAGCTAAAGAACGTTAAAAACGAACTCCGGATGAATTAGTTATGGACAAAACGGTGAAATGGGAAAGGCTGAAATGCCAGGGGCCGGACATCCGGGCTCGGGGCCGGAAATTCGGGACCTGATGTCCAGAACCGTGCAGATTTGGGGCTCCAGGAGCCGGATGTCCGGCCGGGGACCCGGATGTCCGGCCTTTGGCCCGAATGTCCGGCCCGACGAATCCAGATCTCGTTTGGGGCGGAAATTTTCGAATTTGGGGCGGAAATTGATGATTCCAAGGGCAAAATTTGATGGATTTTGTGGGTGGAAAGTGGGGAAAATTGGGGATATGCTAGATCCACTCGAAACCAAGCAAATCCATGGATCAAAATCAAAAAAACTTCGTCAAACGAACAAATCAAAAAAATTGGGGCTATTTTTGGTGGGGATTTTCGAAATTGGGGAAGAACACAACAAAATTAGGCTAGAAAACAACGAGGGAGGCTCTGAAAGGAGCGGATCCCGTGATGAACACGAAGAACACGAGGGGAAACACGAGGCGAAATCACAAAGGGAAACACAAGAGAACACTCGAACCAACAAGTATGATCACACATGTGCTAGATTCTCGCAACACGAGAGGAGATACAAGATCCACAATCAACAAGGGAAGATACAAAGGGTAACCGTTCTTCTCCGTGAGGAGGTCTTGATGTCTTCTCCGTGAGGAGGTCTTGAATCCAAGGTGGATCTTCTCCGTAGAGGGGCCGCGGTCTCTCTCGCGGAGTAGATCCGATATGGATGAGCGTAGCTCTATCTCTCAAATGAGCTATCAGAACGCTAACCCTAAAATGTAGGTGGAGGGGGAGTATATATAGTCAAAGGGGCGAAGGGCTACATGGGCCTCGGCCCAGATGCACTCCACGCAGGCAGGGAAGGCCGGACGTCCGGGCGTCGGGCCGGATGTCCGGGCTGGAGGGCCCGGATGTCCGGGCTGGCGGGGTTGGTCTTGTTGCTCTCGAGTTCGGCGGTATCCGGATTTCCGCGGCCGAGGCCGGATGTCCGGGACTTGGCGAGGCGCCGGATGTCCGGCCGCTGTGCTGTTGGCCGTCTGTTGGGGCAGCCCCTGCGCGTCTGCCCAGGCGCCGGATGTCCGGCCTCTGGCCCGGATGTCCGGTCGCTGTAGCTTGAGCAGCTCCGTATTCTTCCGTCGTCGCTTCCAGGCTTCCCTCGCGAGGATGGTGTAGTTGTTCCTTGGCGCTTGCACTCCTCCTCGTCATCCGTGAAGCTCCGACAATACCTATGCATGCACACGGGAGAAGTGTCAAGTAGTATACCATCCTCGAAGGGGTCAAGTGAGCACGTGTAAAGGAGATGATTCAACTTTGAGTATGTGAAGTAGATGTCGCACGTGTCACTCGCCGAACGGAGTCTTGACATGGTGATGTCCATAGGATGCTCCGCATCGTAATGTGTTGTCCATGTCATACTGCAGGGGTTGGAAATACGGCAATGGTGTCCGTAGGCCCAACCAAGTCCTTGGTGTGCTTTGCCGGTGCCACTTCCCGGGGTGGGTCACGTTGCCTGGTGAGGGTCAGGTTCCACAGCTAGCACTGAGCTAGGAGTTGTACGTGGTTGCCCGGGCCCTGCTAGTGGAGAGGGTCGATAGTGTCTTGTGCGAGACGGTGGCCGACATTGTGAGGCGGCGGTTTTGGGTAATTTCTCCTTACAGAATTAAAAATCAACATTACCTAGTGATTGTACTAATTAGTGTTGTCTTGTTCAATTGCAGACCTTCTACAGGTGTTTTGAGGAACACAAGGCGGAGGCGGCTAGTGTTCTTGAAGCGGAGTGCAAGCACCTACTTTAGAATTTACTACACGAGGCTAGGGTGCAGGCTGTTCGAGACTACTACGCCTCGACTAACATTAGGAGGGCCAAGAACAAGTGTCGCGGCAAGTATCTGAGTAAGGAGAAGTACGTGAAGGTAATTACCTATATTAAGGCCTTGTACTTAGTTTCCTTGATTTCATTCATAGGCGTAGCGCTGAAATTTCTCTTTGCCAAACTTAGGTTCCCCCGAGATGGTGTGCAGATAGGATGGACTGTTGGGAGACGTTGGTGGATAAGTGGTGCTCTCACCAATGGCTAGCCGAACACGACAAGGCCAGGGATAAGCGTGCCCAAATGCGAGGTGTGCCACACCATCAAGGGAGCTCCAACCTGTTTGAGTATGGGGATCAGTGGGTATGTGGTTTGAGCTCTTAACGATTCATGCAATTTCATTCTCCATGCTAGCTTGACCCCTAACTAATATGTTGTTACTATCTTTTAGGTGAAACACAACAAGAAGGGTGTGCCACCGCCGTACGACCTCTATGCCATGGCCCATACTACCCCGTTCAAGAAGGCCAAGGCATTCTCTGAGGATAACCTCGATCATCCAGACAGCTTCACCAACACCTCCTCCCACAACAAGCTCGTGAGGTACAAAGACGTTGGGAAGACGAGGAAAGGGGAGGACTTCAACTCGAGCCAGACTCCTTTGGATCTAGAGATCGTGACGCTATCTGGTGATGGGAGGTACCATGGCTCGGTAGCCATTGGGGATGGACTCATACGTTGTCCTAGAACCCTTCAGGACAGCAAAAAGCACTAAACGAACTCCGATCCTGAGATACCTCCTCGTCCACGGCCAATGGAACTCGCCATCGAGGCTAGGGCCCAGGAGCTTCCGGCGGCGGCAAACAGGCAGGCTAAGGAGAGGGAGAGGGAGTTGGACGAGAGGACGGCTAGTCTGTTAGACACGGAGAGGAACCGGAAGGACGCATCTCACCGGGCCCTATACGAGCACCTCGTGGTAAGTTTCTCCTGCATATTAGCCAAATCATGCACGTAATGTTCATTTCATTACTAACTAATATGACTGACTCGTGAAAACAAAATGTGTAGTTCGTGTGCGAGAAAAATGGCCAGACCCCTCCGCCGATGCCCCAGATTGGTATAGCGGAAACGATGAGTTTCATTTGAATGGTCATTAGTTACTAGTATTCACATTTCAGTTTCATCATGCTAACGAGACATTGCAAGTGATCTTTGGTCCAGCATGCCTCCCGACAAGCATCGACCGATCCTTCTCCATCTCGCACTGGCACAACCCCGACCCCGACCGGTCCTTCTCCGTCTGGCACTGGTGCAAACCCGACCGGGCCTTCACCTCCGTGATGACGACAAGTTTTCTCTAGTGTTTTGCGTATGAAATGCATAAAGACCTAGACTTATCTTTATTTCCTCCAAAATTCTTAACATAATGACCTAGACTTAGCTTATCTTCCTCCAAAATGACATAATCAGCTTGCTTAGCTCCAAAATGATCTATACTTATCTTTGTTTCCTCCGAAATGACCTAAGTTAGCTCTAATATGCTAAGTTATCTCTAATATGCTTAGTTACCTCGGTTTTCTCAATAATGACGTACACTTAGCTTACTTATGTAAAAATGGCATAATTAGCTTACTTAGGTTTGAAGTGGCATAACAATCTTGGTAACCTCATATATTCACATAGTTAGCTTATTTTCCCCGAAAATGACATAATAAGCCTAATTAGCTCCAAAATGATCAATTTTACTTAAGTTAGCTCCAAAATGACCTAAGTTAGCTCTATGTTGGGTCTAAAATGCTAAATTAGCTCTAATATGATTAGTTACCTGGGTTAGCTCAATAAAGACCTATACTTAGCTTACTTATGTCAAAAATGGCATAATATGCTTAGTTAACTAAAAATGAATAATTAGCTAGATTAGCTCCAAAATGACCCATTTAACCTAGGTTAGCTCCAATATGATCCATTTTACCTAGGTTAGCTCCAAAATGACCAAGTTTACCTAGATTAGATCCAATATGATCCATTTTACCTAGGTTAGCTCCAAAATAACCTATTTACCTAGCTTATCTCTAAAATGACCTACACACTTAGCATTTTTACCTAACTTAGCTAAAAATGGCATTTTTACCTACCTTAGTTAGAAGAAGAAGAAGATAAAGAAGAGGAGAGGAGAAAAAGAAAGGGAAGATAAATTCTTCTTTTTTTTCTTCTCCCTTTTCTTATTCCTTTTCTTCTTTTTCTTCTAGCTAGTCTTTTCTTCTTCTAACTTTCATCTTTCCCAATTTGCAGATTTGCTTTAGATGAGGAAGCTTGCATTGATGGAGTGTACTCTTCTCCTTATGCTTCGTTTTTGTTTATGGAAACTTGTTGGAAACTTGTTTTGGATATGTATGTATGGATATGTTGTTGGAAACTTCTTGTTGGAAACCATAATATGTTGGATATGTTGTTGGAAACTTGTATGTTGGATATGTTGTTCGAAACTTATTGTTGGTATGCTTGTTGAAATTATTTTCAAATGTGTGTGTGTATGTGAAATTCTGTCAAATTGAATGAATTTAAGAAAAGATAGAAAAAATAGGGGCTATACACTGCTGGCAGATGGCAAAGAGTTTTGCCATCAACCATCAGACGGCAAACCTGCCACGTGGCAACTACCTATGCAACCTGGGCTGGCCTATTTGGCAGCTTTGCCATCTGCTGGCAGACGGCAAAGACATTTGCATCTTTGTTGTCTGCCAGCAGACGTCATAGCATGCCACGTGGCAGCTACCTGGGCTGGCCTATATGGGCACTTTGTCGTCTGCTGGCAGAAGACAAAGATGCAAAGATGTTTGCCGTTTGCCAGCAGACTACAAAGCACACCATTAACCCCTTAACGGCCCTTAACGGCCCTAAGCTGCCACGTGTGTCGTCCAGGTCCTTTGTCGTCTATTGGCTGACGGCAAAGACCATTTCATCTTTAACGTCTGCCAGCAGACGAAAAATGCCCTTTGCCGTAGCTTATTCAACCGGACCTGTTTCCGTCTGCTGGCTGACGGTAAAGTCTTTTGCCATCCGCTAGGCATGCCTTTTCCATGAGCCATGGTAGACAGCAAAGTCCCTGATTCCTATAGTGCAGGAGCCTTTATTTTCATGCATGGCTTAATGCCAACAGCAGCAACATGTTCTTTCTTGATCAACTTCTTCTTGTAAGTGACCTCATTATTAGCAATATAGTCCTCATCTTCAGATTATGAGGTTCTCTTCTTGCTATGCCTAGTAGCAGCCTTAGGAAGATTGTTGGGTGTGCTTCTACTTCCATCATCTGAGCTTCTTGAGGGACTAGTGCCCTCACTGAGATTCTGGTGCTCCTCTGACCTGTTCTGGCTGTCACTCTGGTCTGACATTGATGAAACTGACCCTTTGAATAGATGAGTATAGGTATAGTAGATGAGAATCACAGAGTACAGATGTTTGGCAAAAAGAATGACTCAAAAACTTAATTTTAGTTTTTTGCAGAAAGCATTTTGGAGCTACCAATATGACAAACTCGGTGACACAAAAGCAACTTTAGAGTCTAAACATGTGAAATCGGTCAGATTGAGACATAGTTCGGTGAATCCGAGATGCTAGGGTTTCACTGAGAAAGTAAACCCGGTCACACCGATTTGTACACTTTTGTCAGACCAAGTAGTACATGTGCAATGACCTGGGCGAAATCGGTGAGACCGAGTTTTTCAAATCGGTCGGTCCGAGATGAGTTCGATGGAAACCTAACCCTAAGTTTTTGGATCAAAATAATCTAAAGGAATTGGATAGGACTATTTCAATCATGGCAAGAATCATGTCATTGATCTTTGTGCTAAGAATCGGAGAGAGGAAAGCACAAAGGATCGAGTTCATACCCTAGCTGGGTGATAAACCTGCTACGACGGTGATGGTAGCTAGAACCACGTCGGTATTTCCCTAGAGAGGGAGGGATGATGTAGCACAGTGACGGTAGGTATTTCCCTCAGTTATAAAACCAAGGTATAGAACCAGTAGGAGAACCAAGCAACACAACGTAAGAAGCACCTGCACACATATTACAACACCTCACAACCCGGCGTGTTAAAGGGGTTGTCAATCCATTCCGGGGTACGGTACCTCAAGATAGGCAAATGGACGTGAGGTAAATTGTAGTATATTTATAGATCGAACACTAAATAAAATAAATTGCAGCAAGGTATTTTTGGATATTTGGTTTAACAGATCTGGATAAAAATGCAAAGGAAAAGTAGATCGCAAGGAAAATATATGAGAAAAAAGACCCGGGGGCCGTAGGTTTCATTAGTGGCTTCTCTCGAGAAAAATAGCAAACGGTGGGTAAACAAATTACTGTTGGGCAATTGATAGAACTTCAAATAATTATGACGATATCAAGGCAATGATCATTACATAGGCATCACGTCCAAGATTAGTAGACCGACTCCTGCCTGCATCTACTACTATTAATCCACACATCGACCGCTATCCAGCATGCATCTAGTGTATTAAGTTCATGAAAAAATGGAGTAATGCAATAAGAATGATGTCATGATGTAGACAAGATCTGTTTATCTATATGGCGGTAGATATAGATCTCATCTTTTTATCCTTAGTGGCAACGATACATACGTGTCGGTTCCCTTTCTGTCACTAGGATCAAGCACCGAAAGATTGAACCCACTACCGGGCACCTCTTCCCATTTCAAGATAAATAGATCAAGTTGGCCAGACAAAACCCAAATATCAGGGAAGAAATATGAGGCTATAAGAGATCATGCATAAAAGAGATCAAAGAAACTCAAATATTTTCATGGATATAAAAACATAGATCTGATCATAAACTCGAAGTACATCGATCCCAACAAACATACCGCAAAAAGAGTTACATCATATGATCTCCAAGAGACCATTGTATTGAGGATCAAGAGAGAGAGATGAAGCCATCTAGCTACTAACTACAGACCCGAAGGTCTACAAAGGACAACTCATGCATCATCGCAGAGGCACCAATGGAAGTGGTGAACCCCTCCGTGATGGTGTGTAGATTGGATCCGGTGATTCTGGACTCTGCGGCGGCTGGATAAATATTTCGTCGACTCCCCTAGGGTTCTGGTATTTTTGGGGTATTTATAGAGCAACGAGGTTCGGGGGGCACCTGAGGTGGGCACAACCCACCAGGGCCCGCCAGGGCGTCATGGCGCGCCCTGGTGGGTTCTGCCCCCTCGGGGCACACCAGCTGCAACCAGGGCCCATTGCCTTCCTTCTAGCCCATAAAAAATCTCCTTAAAGTTTTGTGGCATTTGGACTCCGTTTGATATTGATTTTCTACGATGTAAAAACATGGAAAAAACAACAACTGGCACTTGGCACTATGTTTTTTTTGAAAGCTCACTGACAGTAGGAGAGGCTCCTACTGACTTTTAAATTAACACAACACCTGGATCAGGGGAGGTGTGGCCCCATAAATACAAGATAAGCTCTGGGGTACAAAAGGCAAGTAACAACTACAAAAAGAGGTAACAAAACAGACTAGAAGAAAAGATTAGGGAGGGGTAGAAGTCATATGGCCGCCACCAATCCTCTGATGAAGGGGTGGAGAGAGTCCTTCGTGCGATGCACCATCATGGACATGTCATTTCTGAATATGTCTTTCCAAGATTCCAGCGAGGGCATCACATTCCTAAAATGCTTATTATTCCTTTCTTTCCACACACCCCAAGCTGCAATGATGAAGATTTCCATGAATAACGGTCCAGCCCAGGACCTTTTTCCCCCATGAATGAGTTCCAGCCTGCATTGGGAGTCATGCCAGCGCATCCCAATCGTATCCCAACACTGAGTTGCGAATGGGCATTTGAAGAACAGGTGGGCCACCGTCTCTTCCGGGGGCGTGTCACATAGCAAGCAGGTGTATACATCTCCTTCTAGCTTGTATTGCCTCCTCCTCAACATGTTACGTGTATTCAGATGATCTGCGAACAGCAGCCAGGCGAAAATTTTCCACTTGTTTGTGCATTTGGATTCCCATATCCAAGGGAAGACTATATCCACTGGAATATCCTTAAAGCAGAACTTATAATAATCATTTGATTTGAATATTCCCAGCCCTCTAGCATCCCAGACACAGCGCCATTTGTCAGTTCTGTCACTCTCAGGATTAAACCCAGCAGTTAGCGCCTGAATCTCCTCAACTTCCACTCTTGCCTGGGGAGAAAATGGTATATGAAAAGCCTCTCCAATGGTACTTGACCTCAACAATTTCTGCACTGTCACATCCTCCTCCCTAGCAAATGAAAACGCCCTCGGGTATGTGGTCTCAAGAGGCTGATCACTACAGAGATCCTTCCAAAATAATGTCGTGCTGCCATCTCCAATTTGGATTTCAGTCACTCCTCTGAAGATATCCGATAACTGCATGAGATCCCGCCACCAGAAAGAGCCACATGGATCGAAAGCATTTGGTACCTTAACTGAGTAATATGAACTCCATATAAGGTTCACCCACGGCACATCCAGCTTATTATAAAACTTGTATAGCTGCTTTAACAAAAGACCTTGATTCTGAATTTTAAGGTCCACGATCCCAAGACCCCCTACAGCCTTGGGGCGGCAGACGAGCTCCCATGAGGCAAGAGAAGTGCTCTTCGTCCCGTCTTCCGTCTTTTTGTTCCAGAAGCAATGCCTACGGATTTTATCCAGATGTTCCACTATCTTGGGAGGGATCCTGATGGAGCACATGGCATACACCATAAGCGACGACACCACCGAGTTAACATAGGTGAGTTTTGATCCGTAGTCTAACAGGTTACTGGCCACAGAGACTCTTCTCTCAACAGACGTCACAAGAGGCATAAAATCCTTTACTGTGGGTTTAGTAGTCCCAAGTGGGAGTCCTAAATATGTGAAAGGTATTTCCCCCACAGCACAACCAAACATGTCAGCAAACTCCAGTGCTTTAGCGGGTGTAACATTAATTGGGATCAGGGTAGATTTTTGAAAATTGAGTCGCAACCCAATTGAAGCCGCACAGTCCACCAGAAGTTTTTTCACAGTCTCAACCTGTTCCTTCTCAGCTGGGAGGAAGACAATCGTGTCGTCTGCATACTGAATTACCGAGTAGTCTCTCTCGGCTGACGGGAGTGGGGACTGAAGCAACCCCTCGCGGAAGGCATGGTTGATGGCAGATTGCAACAGGTCAGCCACGAGGACGAAATGAGCGACGAAAGAGGGTCCCCTTGGCGCACTCCCCGTTTGCAAGTGAACTGCCTCCCCCGCGTGCCATTGAGGAGAACCGAGGATTTTCCTGATTTAAAGATACAAGAAATCCAGTTAAGCCATTTCTCATTGAACCCCATTGCTCTCATGATCTCTATCATAGGGGCATGCTCGATAGTATCAAACACCTTGGCGAAATCTAGCTTCAGTATCAAAACCTTTCTCCCTGACGCTTGACACTGATGAGTGTACTCGAACGCCCATGCCAAACAGTCGTGAATCGATTTACACTTGAGGAACCCATATTGGTTTGTATGGATAATGCGCAAGATGATCCTCTGTAAGCGATTCGCATGTAGCTTGGTAATGATCTTCAGACAACAATTCAGAAGGGTGATCGGTCGGTAGTCATTTACTGTTTCCAGGGAGTGGCATTTAGGAATCAATGTAATGAACCCAGTATTGATGCTTTCGAGGTCAAGGTCCCCCTCATAAAAATCCATAACAAGTTTATAAAAGTCATGTTTTATAATATTCCAACATGACTTCAGGAAGCAACCGTTGAAGCCATCAAGCCCCGGCGCTCTATCCACAGGCATCTCCTTGACCACTAGGTCAATTTCATCCATGGTGAAAGGAGCCATCAATTCATCAAGCCCCTCCACTCTCTTGATGATGTGATTTAAGTTGAAGTGCATGTCTGGAGGGTCAGAAGAACCTAGACGTTGTTTATAGGAGGAAAACAGCAAGGACTCTTTACCCACATGGTCATCAATCAGCGTACCATCATCAAGTTTGAGTGTTGATATTGAGTTCTTGCGGTATCTCTCTGTGGCCACTGCATGAAAGAATTTCGTGTTACCATCTCCAACTTGAAATCTCCGAACTGTACATCTTTTCTGCCAATACATGCATTTATACTCCAGCAATCTGAGGAGGTGAGCCTTAAGAATAGTTCTGAAATTGGTTTCTGGAATAGTAAGAGGTCTTTTATCCTCTAAAGTGTCCAAGTTCAGAAGAGCTTCATTGGAATTCTCAATAAGAATTGATAATCTTGAGATTTTCTTGCTCCAGGCCTTTAAAGCGTAGCGTAGCTTTTTCATCTTTCTACAGATCAAAGTCGTTGAGTTAGCCGCACGACAAGGTTGGCTCCAAGAGCGTTGCACTATCTCGTGAAACCCTGGATGTTGTATCCAGTAGTTTTCAAAACGAAACACCTTTCTCTTTGGGATGCACGAGTCAATGCCAATGACGCAGGGGACGTGATCTGAAACAGGTTTACCCAAGGGCGAAACAGAGGTATTGGGGTAAGAAGAAGTCCAGTGCATCGAGGAAAAAACCAATCTAATTGCACCAGCAGAGGGTCATCTTGCATGTTACTCCACGTGTACGTCCTACCCTTGATAGGTATTTCAACCAGCGACTGGGTGCGGATAAAATCATTGAAGATCAACATATTGTTGGCATTGCCACCCGGCCTACTTCTGTTATCAGGCGCGTGACAGTAGTTAAAATCCCCAGCCAAGATCCAATCTTCAGAGCCTGGATTGTGCATACCGAACAACCATGCCGTAAAGTTAGAGCGATCAAAACCATCACACGGGCCATAAACATTGATTAGATTCCACACAGCATTGGAGTGCAACGAGGTGAATTTAATCCCGAGGGCAAAGGACTCCTCTAGAACAACCGAACCAGAGAAAACAGACGAGTTCCAAGCAGTAAAAAGGCCACCCGAGGTCCCATTAGAGGGAATGAAAGTAAACATATCAAGTCGCTTAGGACAAATAGTTTTAACAAAAGCCCTATCAAAAGTCTGGCGCTTAGTTTCTTGTAAACAAATAACATCACAACCACTTATATCAATAGCATTACGGATCGCAAGGTGTTTCTTGTCCGCGTTAATTCCACGAACATTCCAGCAGAGGATATTCCACCTCCTAGTTGGCGGCATCGTTGGGAGGGGGTGCGGCTTGCGGAGCAGCCATCAGCTTCTCAGCATCGAGATCTTCAGGAGGCACTCCACATCTGACAACGCCAATCTCTTGGATAACTGAAATTGGTGTAGGAGCCGGGACAGACTCCAGACGGATGTCCAAAACAGCAGAAATACCAGGCGGGGCCGTAGCATACAGGTTGCGAGTGATAACAGGAGTTTTCCTAGGTTTCACCTTGGACACACCCTTTTTGATATCTGAAGGTTGAGGGACACGAAACCCATCATAACGGGTGGATCGAGTGCTGCAACGGAGTTGGGTGGTGTCCACATGACCAGGCTCATCCAGAATCATTTTGCCAAAATGATCAATCACACTGACCGCTTCCTCCTCAGAAACCAAACAAACATCCCCACTGCTCTGAATTCCGAGTTCAGCAAGAGGAGCAGGGCCAGCGTCATTCAGATCTTGGGCCCTGAACACAGCATCAGCCTCCCCAATAATGCCAGGTAAATTCAAACCAAAGAAAGCAGGAGCTGAGATGTAGTTCCACCCTACAGGCTCAACAGAAATGCAAATAATGTATGTCCCATTATCCAAAAAGAGTGATTCAGGAAGTTTGGCTGATAACTTTGTTCGTGGTGTTGTCACCCCAGGGTTGCAGTTTGTTCGGGCTTCTGGCACTATGTCAATAGGTTAGTACCAAAAATGATATAAAATGATTATATATGATTGTAAAACATCCAAGATTGATAATAAAATAGCATGGAACAATCAAAAATTATAGATACATTGGAAACGTATCAGCATCCCCAAGCTTAACTCCTACTCGTCCTTGAGTAGGTAAGTGATAAAAATAGAATTTTTGATGTGGAGTTTAGTTCATCAAGTCATATCATATTCTTTTCTTTGTAGCATGGCCATTTGGACTTTTATGTGATTCAAAGCAATAGTCTAGTTTTGACATAATAATTTAGATACTCAAGCATACCAAAAATCAACCATGTCTTTCAAAATACTAATGCTAAAATAAGTTATCCCTTGCCCATCATGCTCAAACATTGATCCATTCATGAAACACACTCGAATATTAACTACACCCAATACTTGAGCACGATCATATTGCCTCCTAGTTGGTGCTTTTATGAAAGAATATGGAGACTCAAATTTCAAAAATAAAAATTGCATAAAGTAAAAGATAGGCCCTTCGCAGATGGAAGTAGGGATTTGTAGAGGTGCTAGAGCTCAAAGTGAAAAATTAGAGATAAAAACATTTTGGGAGGTGTATCTATCCCACCAACGAAAATGACTTAGAGTTCCCAATACTTTCCATGCATAGATATATCATAGGAGGTTCCCAAACAGAAAATAAAGCCGATTCCTTTTTCCACCATAACTTTCACTTTCCGTGGCTGACAGTATCCACGGGTGCCCTCCATACCAACACTTTCCAAGGTATTTATTATTTGACAACATAAAGTAAATTCATTTATTTTTGCATTCCGAGACTGGGCATCCCAAATACCTTTGCCTTACTCTCATGCAATGACAAGTGAATAAACACTCATCTTGAGAATAACACATCTAGCATGGAAAATATTAGCCACCCCTCACCGCTCCGCGAGCGAAACAAACACACAAAAGAGAAGTTTATTTTTAAAATTAGAGATGGCACATGCAAATTTGCTTAGAACGGCAAAAGAATACCGCATATAAGTAGATATAGTGGACTCATGTGGCAAAACTAGTTTAAAGGATTTTGGATGCACAAGTAGAGGTCATACTTAGTGCAAAATGAAGGCTAGCAAAAGATTGGGAAGCGACCAACCAAGAAACGAATAATCTCATAAGCAAGCATTAAGCATAATTAGCACTGAATAATGCACCACAAGTAGGATGTAATTTTCATTACATGATTATTGACTTTCGTGCATGCATAGGGAATCACAAACCTTAACACCAATATTCTTACTAAAGCATAATTACTCGTCAACATAACTCACATATCACATCATCATATCACAAAACTATTACTAAGAATCAAGTTTATTTTGTCCAATGATCTTCATGACAGTTTCTTTTACGTTATCCTTCTTGGATATCTATCACTTTGGCACTAATTTTCATGTGTTGCTTTTCATAAGCTCAAACAAATATAAGTGAAGCAAGAGAGAATTTCTTCAAAAATTTTACTAAATCTCAAACAAATCTAAGTGAAGCAAGAGAGCATTTCTTCAAAAATAAAAAAACACACCGTGCTCAAAAAGATATAAGTGAAGCACTAGAGCAAGTCCTAGCTCATAAAAGATTTTAGTGAAGCATAGAGAGCAATTCTAACAAGTCATGACATAATTTTGGCTCTCTCAAAAAGGTGTGCCCAGCAAGGATTGATGACTTAAAACACAAAATAAAACAAGCAAAGACACATATCATACAAGACACTCCAAGCAAAACACATATCATGTGATGAATAAAAATATAGTCTCGAGTAAAATACCGATAGTTGTTGGAAGAAAGCGGGGATGCCACTCGGGGGCATCCCCAAGCTTAGTTGGTTGCTCATTATTGGATAATAGCTTGGGATGCCGGGGCATCCCCAAGCTTAGGCTCTTACATCCTTCCTTCATCCGTCGTCAGATAACCCAAAACATGAAAACTTCAATCACTAAAACTCAACAAAGCCATCGTGAGATCCGTACTATAAGTGTTGTATAAAACCAATTCATATTTTGTTTTTGTATTATATCTACTGTACCAACTTTTCAGTGGAAGAAACTCATCAAAGAAACCCATAGAGCCATCAAAATAAGCACACAACACAAAGAAAACAGAATCTGTAAAAATAGAGCAGTCTGTAGCAATCTGACTATTTGGAATACTTCTGTAACTCAAAAAACTCTAAAAAATTAGGAAGACCTGAGAAATTTGTATATTGATCTAATGCAGGTGGAAGTGGTATTTTATCGCTCTCATGTAAAAAAGAAAAAAAATAATTTCGTGAGCGTAAAAGTTTTTGTTTTTTCACCAAGATCAAACAACTATTGCCCAAGAAGATCCTAAAGGCTTTACTTGGCACAAACACTAATTAAAACATAAATAACACAATAATAAGAGTAGTATAATTGTTCTATACTCAAGAACAAAAAGCAAAAATAAAAAATAAAATTTATTCATTGGGTTGCCACCCAACAAGCGCTATAGTTTTACGCCCTTAGCTAGGCATAAAGCAAGGATCTAAGTTTTGTCTTCCTTGTCCAACTCTTCAATCAAACACTTAGAATCCCTCAAAGATTTGGCATAAAGATTTTCAATAACAACACTCCTGGGAATGATAGAGGCAAAGGTGTCCCGTATTTCCATAAGATGGTGGCTATAGTTTTGGAGGAAGATGACTTTGACGATCCGACTACGATCGTGCGAGGACGTCGTGCCTTAGCAATCGCTAAACCAACTCCGAGAGGTTATTGACCACGCCGGGGCACGATGAACCTGACCACGAAGGTCTATTTTCCTGCAGGCAAATGAAGAACAAGCAAGAAACTAAGATTGCAATCTGGATATTGCGAATATAAGAGGAAAGCTTTATTGATCAAGGTGGGGTTCTATGACGCCTTTGTCTGGTCGTTGAACACAAATGAAGTACGCAAAGTTGCAGCTATTGAAAACTTTAATCTAAACAAAAACCTAAGTCTAAACGACTCCCTAAGTGCTATATATATGGAGGAAGAGGGGGGAATTTCGTGGCCCTTGGAGGAGGGGTCTGAAACCAACCCTAACTCTTTTTTCCCCACACATACGGACTCTAAAAACAGCCTATACTTAAGTATTTCGAAAATACATGGGCCTGGCCCAACAATAAGGTGACACAACACCTAGAATAGCCTTTGGACGAAGTTTATGAAGTGACATCTTGTATATTCCGTCCAAGGCTTCATGCACTCCTTATGGTGGCTTCAATGCCTTGAAATCATCACTTGTAACTCCGTTCTTGATCCCCTTGCGCATGCCATCATCTCCATACTTGGTCTTGCTCCAATGTTCATCCCTCTTACCATTCCAGGCTCTTCATTTGCAAGCAAAACAAATGTATCCAATTTAGGCAACATCATATTCTCATGAACATTAGAATCATTACCAAGAAACGAAAGTACCTGATAATTTAATTGGTGTGCGCGAGCTCTAGTAATTGGTCCAGTATGTATAGTAGCAGCGGCTGTGGGAGTAACAATGGTATTGATGTCCTCATCATCCTCCCCTTCTTGAAATGAAGTCGTCCTCGACAGAAGCTCATCTTCCTCACCCAAATAAGGATTCAAATCTGCAATGATAAAAGTGGGACTAACCCCAAAATCTGCAGGTAGCTCAAGTTTATATGCATTATCATTTATTATCTCTAACACCTTAAAAGGACTATCTGCACGTGGCATTAGCTTTGATTTGTGCAAATTCGGAAATCTATCCTGACGCAAATGTAACCAAACAAGATCTCCATGTGTAAACAAAACATGTTTTCTACCCCATCTCCAACAAGTTTATATTTAGCACTCATACACTCAATGTTTTTTCTTAGTTAATTCATGCATTTTTAGAATCAATTCAGCACGTTCTTTAGCATCAAAATTAACCTTCTCCCAAGATGGAAGAGGCAGCAAATCAATAGGTGCACAAGGTAGGAAACCATACACAATTTCAAAAGGGCACATCTTAGTATTAGAATGCAACGAACGATTATAAGCAAATTCATTATGAGGCAAGCATTCTTCCCACATTTTCTTATTATTCTTCAAAACAGCCCTAAGCATAGTAAACAAAGTTCTATTGAGTACTTCAGTTTGTCCATCAGTTTGGGGGTGACAAGTAGACTAAAAAGCAGTATAGTCCCCAACTTAGCCCATAAACATCACCAAAAGTGGCTAATAAATTTAGTATCACGATCTGAAACAATAGAATTTGGCACACCATGCAAGCGAATAATTTCATGATTGAAAAATCAGCAACATTAATAGCATCATCGCTTTTATGACATGGTATAAAGTGTGCCATTTTCGAGAATCTATCCATGACAACAAATATGCTATCCCTCCCCTTCTTTGTTCGAGGTAAACCTAAAACAAAGTCCATAGATATATCCTCCCAAGGAACACTAGGTACAGGCAAAGGCACATATAAACCATAAGGATTGAGTTGTGACTTAGCTTTTTGACATGTAGTGCAGCGAGCAACAAAACGCTCAACATCCCGTCTCATCTTTGGCCAAATGAAATGTTTAGCAAGTATGTCCTCCGTCTTCTTCACGCCAAAGTGTCCCATTAATCCCCCTCCATGCGCCTCCTACAACAACAAAAGACGAACGGAGCTAGCTGGAATGCATAGCTTGTTAGCACGGAACACAAATCCATCATTAACGACAAACTTGTTCCACGTTCTCCCTTCTTTACAATTCCGCATTACATCTTTAAAATCAGCACCATGCACATATTGATCTTTGATGGTCTCCAAACCAAATATTTTGAAGTCAAGTTGTGAAAGCATAGTATAGAGACGAGACAATGCATCAGTAATAACATTTTCTTTACCCTTCTTGTGTTTAATGACATAAGGGAAAGTCTTTATGAATTCAACCCATTTGGCATGTCTACAATTCAATTTAGCTTGACTTTTAATATGTTTCAATGATTCATGATCAGAATGTATATCAAATTCTTTGAGCCATAAATAATGTTGCCATGTTTCTAAAGTCCGAACAAGAGCATATAATTCTTTATCATAAGTAGAATAATTCAGACTAGGCCCACTCAATTTTTCAGAAAAGTATGCAACAGGTTTGCCATCTTGTAATAACACACCTCCTAATCCAATTCCACTAGCATCACATTCAAGCTCAAAAGTTTTATTAAAATCAGGAACTTGGAGTAAAGGATCCTGTGTCAACTTATCTTTCAATACCGTGAAGGCTTCTTCCTATGCGGTACCCAAAACAAGAGGTACATCCTTCTTTATAAGCTCATTGAGAGGTGTAGCAATGGTGCTGAAATCTCACACAAAACGCCTATAGAATCTAGCGAGGCCAAGAAAACTCCTCACTTGTGTGACTGTTTTGGGCTGCGGCCAACTCTCAATAGCTTCAATCTTGGCTTTATCAACTTCCATTCCCTGTGTAGTAACAACATAGCCAAGAAAAGATACTCGGTCGATGCAGAAGGTGCACTTCCCAAGGTTACCTAACAAACGTGCATCACGTAGAGCAATAAAAACAACACGTAAATGTTCCAAATGTTTCTCCAAAGATCTTCTATAAATCAGTATACCATCAAAATAGACTACCACAAATCGTCCAATGAAAGCACGTAAAACTTCGTTCATTAATCTCATGAAAGTACTAGATGCATTAGTTAACCCAAAAGGCATGACTAACCACTCATATAATCCAAAATTAGTTTTAAATGTTGTTTTCCATTCATCTCCCAATTTCATACGAATTTGATGGTATCCACTACGTAAATCAACTTTGGAGAATATTGTAGAGCCACTCAATTCATCAAGCATGTCGTCTAGCCTAGGAATAGGATGGCGATAACGAATAGTAATATTATTAATGCCTCTACAATCAACACACATACGCGATGTACCATCCTTTTGGGCACTAGTATAATAGGAACAACACAAGGACTAAGAGATTCCCGTATATAACCTTTGTCGAGCAGCTCCTGTACTTGACACATAATCTCCTTCATATCCTCTGGATTGGTACGGTATGGCGCACGGTTAGGCAACGAAGCACCGGGAATTAAGTCAATTTGATGCTCAATCTCTCGAATAGGTGGTAGTCCCGGTGGCACGTCTTGTGGTAAGACGTCAGTGAACTCCTGCAAAATGTTAGTGGTAGTAGGAGGCAAAGAGGAAGGTACATCCTCGAAAGAAAATAACGCCTCTTTGCACACAAAAGCATAGCAAACAGATTTGCTGAAATCTAGATCATCAATATCAGATTTGGTGGCAAGTAAACATGCACTTTTCAATTTAATTTTAGAAGCAACACTAGATGGTTTATTATTAGGCTTCATTTGTTGCTCAAATTCTTTTACCACAATCTGATTTTCACTCGTACTGTAGGATTTCGGGTTCCGGCAGACCCTTGAGGTTCGAACACTGGGGTGCGCGCGGAGATCTCTCCCCTACTGATCTACTCCCAATCTCCTTGCGTGATTTGAGCTGGAAACAACAAACAACACAAGGGACACAAGGTTTATACTGGTTCGGGCCACCGTTGTGGTGTAATACCCTACTCCAGTGTGTGGTGTGGTGGATTGCCTCAAGGGCTAATGAGGACCAGTTCAAAGGAAGAACAGCCTCGCGGGAGGTGTTCTTGAGCTGGGGCGATGAACTGCTAGGGTGAGTTCAGTCGCCTCTCTTTCTCTCTACTAGGGTTCTACCAGATTTCTAGATGTCTTCGTCCTAGGTCGCCCCCTCTACTCTGTGGTGGCTAGCCCTATTTATATAGGCCCTGGGCCTCTCCCCAAATAATGAGCGGGAAGGGCGCCAACAATTGGCCATTTTGAAGGGGAACATGTAGTACAAGTTATCTGACCAAAGGTGGTCTTCGGCTGCCAAAAGTATTGGTGATGACGCCGTCTTGGGCTCCACGGTGACCTCCATCCTACCGCTTTGCTGGTCTTGGTCTCGTTGCACCGGAATGGCAACCTTTGCCTGATGCCTTGGCCTGTACTTGCCCCCTTTGCACCAAAGAGGAAACAAGGACACTGCGCAGGTCGGCGCCCGCCTAGCGCCCGCCTGGTCTCGATCGTCATGGCTTGCGTCACGGGTTCCTCGCGAGGTACCCCTGCCTTGATCTCTCCGCCTCCTCGTGAGCCTGCCTGATGAGGCTGCCTCTAAGGAAGCTTCCTGTCGTCCGCCCCGCGAGGCTTGGCCCCTCGCAAGGGTCTTCAGCTTGAGCTGATGAAGGTGGGCCGCGCTGGGCCCCCGCTTGAGCCATGCCGCAGGTCGTAGGCAGGCAAGTCTGGGGACCCCCGTTACCAGAACACCGACAGTAGCCCCCAGGCCCAAGGCGCGCTCGGGCTTGGCCTAGCAGGAAAGCGAAGGGGCAAGCGCGAAGCGCCGCGGGCCCCAACAGCATGCGGCCTTGGGCCCCGTGTGGCGATTGATTGGACGTGGGCATCTGCGCTTCCCCACGATGCCTCGGCAACTGCACGACTTGACAAGTCCCTGCATGCAGAGAAACCGGTCATGATTACCTGCGATCGTGGTGCTCAGCGGTTAGCCTCCTCCGGTTATAAGTATGGGGCTGTGTGAGCCCCTTCAGTCCATCCTTTGCTGCCGCTCCTTTCCTTCTTCTTCCTTGCTCTTGCTTCTCCTTACGCCAATGGCACCAATTCGACGGTTCTTTGCAGAAGAGAAGGGAAAGGCCCCCCGAGAGGGTCCGGACCACTTCCGCCGAAGAACAGGCTGGTCCTCCGCCGCCGAGATGAGGGTGCTTAGCAGGAGGCACCGAGGCGCTGGTACAAGCGGCCGCCACCTGGGTATCCGCTAGCCTTGCACGCCCGCGTCGTAGGTCCTGCGTGAGAAGGTGTCGAGCAATACCAACGATGCTGCCGTCGACGCTAGCGAGTCACGGTGGTGCGTGTCTGCAACACCCCGGATATGACTTTCCCAATTTGTACTCCAACTCTTGCCGTTTCCGGCATTAACTTATTTTATTTTCTCGGGTTCGGGTTTTTGTCTCCGTGTGTTGTTGTCGTTGTCATGCATCTCATATCATGTCATCATGTGCATTGCATTTGCATACGTGTTCATCTCATGCATTCGAGCATTTTCCCCGTTGTCCGTTTTGCATTTCGGCGCATCGTTCTCCTCGGTGGTCATTTCTAGCTTTCTTTCGTGTGTGGGGATTAAACATTTCCGGATTGGACCGAGACTTGCCAAGCGGCCTTGGTTTACTACCGGTAGACCGCCTGTCAAGTTTCGTATCATTTGGACTTCGTTTGATACTCCAACGGTTAACCGAGGGACTGAAAAGGCCTCTGTGTGTTGCAGCCCAACACCCTTCCAATTTGGCCCAAAAACCCACCTAAACCTGCTCCATCATCTAGAGCGTTCGATCGCGATCGCGTGGCCGAAAACCGCACCTCATTTGGACTCTCCTAGCTCCCTCTATGCCTATATATAGGTCCTCCTCGAAAATTCGCGGATCTCCTCTCACCCTAACCCTAGTCCTTCTCCACCCGCCGCCGCCGGACAAAAACTTGCAGTCCGGACGCGTCCGCCCCGCCGCCTCGGCCACTCCCGCGGCGCCAAGTGTCACCGCCGCCGTCTCCCCCGCGTCGGCCCGTGCGGCCCAGGGAAGGCCCTCCCGGCCCGCGCGCCGTCTCCGCCCGGCTCCCTCGCCCGCGCCGCCCGTGCCTC
>NC_057803.1:313936832-313938998 GCF_018294505.1 Triticum aestivum
TTCACTCGTCGCGCCGCCGCCATCTTCACCGCTGCTGGCGACCGGAGCCGCGTCGGCCGCCGCCTTCGCCCACCGCCGCAAGCCCCGGAGGCGCCGCCCCGCAGCCGCAGTTCGTCGGCGTCCACGGCCACCATCGTCGCCCCCGCGCACCTTGCCGGCCTCCTTCCGGCGTCCTCCCCGTCGAGCTCCGGCCATCCTCGTTATCCGCGCCGCTGCTACAGTGTTTTCGCCAAGATCCAGATACAGTGAACAGTAAACCCTAGGTGGTTTTTCTTCTAAGTCCTCGAAATTGCAGATCCATGTGCTCATGTTCATAGCATCGTATCTCCTCATCCGTAGCTCCGATTTGGGCATATAGCATATCAAAATGTTCGTCTCAGAGAGTACATCATTTCATTCGATTGCATAATTTTAATTTGAGTTCATCTTGATGCCCGAAAGGCTGTTAGAAGAGGGCTACTTGAGATAATTGTCAGATCTGCTACTACATTTGCATATTTGTCATTTTTGCCATGATTATTGTGTGCATGATATGCCCATGAGCTCTACATATGTTTTGTTAAGGGTTTTGCCATCTTTCCAGAGGTGCAACCCATGTATTTTTGTGATGTGTGTGGTGACTAGTGCAAGCTTGCAAAGTGAGGCACTTGGTAGTGCTGATTTCAGGGACATAGCAATTCCACCAAGTCCTTGGGCTGTTTATTTCATATGGCCATATGTTCATGTTGTTTCCTAGTGATCCGTGCCTCTTTTGAGGATGATCAGTAAAGATGTTTTGTTAATCTTGTAGTTCTTTATCCATCCATGTCTTTGTTTGCAATTATAGAGCACCCTAGCTTGAGTCAATCGAGCTCCACTTTTGCTACTTTGTGAATCTGGGCAGATTGTCAACTTGTTTGCAATTTTGCCGATGATGTTGTAGTTGATCCGTGCATGCTATGCTATTGTTCTTACCATGTCTAGCTTGCATTTTGTATATTCTTGTTAGATATAAGCTTATATTGTCATGAATTGCACCGTAGTGCGTGCATCGAGCTCCTAAACATGCCTACTTGATATCTGTTTTCAGCATGTGCTAGTTTTCACTAAGTCTGAGATCTGTTTGCCATATGCATTTTTGCCATGCTTGTTTGAACCTGTTAATGGATGTTTTGGCCGTAGCTCATTGCTAGACTTTTGTTAAGCATCTTGAATGCATCCCTGCCATTTATTTTGTTGTCATTTTTGGGTGCTGTAGCATGTTCATCTCATTGCATTTAGATGACTACTTGCTATAAATCGCAGACCGGTGTCATATTTGTTTTGCTCGCCATTTCCAAACCGTAACTCCGATTCCAGCGTTCTTTATATCGTTTTGAAGCGATTTCATCTCATATTTCCAGTGGCATACTAGGATTCCCTAGTTGAGACCAGATTCATGCATCCCTTGTCAATTCTTGCATATGCATCCCGCATCGCATCCCGCATAGCATACCATATTTGCATCATCTTGTTTGGTCCTTGCACGTGGTTGATTGTGTCCTTGTTTATTGTTTGTCTTGCTTGGGTAGAGCCGGAAGACGAGTTCGCTAACGAGGAGCCCGTTGAGTTTGCTTTCGAGGATCCGGTCAACTCTGACAACTGTGCAGGCAAGATGATCATACCCTCGAAATCACTACTATCTTTGCTATGCTAGATTGCTCGCTCTTTTGCTATGCCAATGCTACGATGCCTACCAATTGATTTCAAGCCTCCCAAATTGCCATGTCAAACCTCTAACCCACCTTGTCCTAGCAAACCGTTGTTTGGCTATGTTACCGCTTTGCTCAGCCCCTCTTGTAGCGTTGTTAGTTGCAGGTGAAGATTGGAGGCCGTTCCTTGTTGGAACATTTATTTACTTGTTGGGATATCACTATATTATCTTGTTATCTTAATGCATCTATATACTTGGTAAACGGTGGAAGGCTCGGCCTCTCGCCTAGTGTTTTGTTCCACTCTTGCCGCCATAGTTTCCATCATATCGGTGTTATGTTCCCGGATTTTGCGTTCCTTACGCGGTTGGGTTATAATGGGAACCCCTTGATAGTTCGCCTTGATTAAAGCTTTTCCAGCAATGCCCAACCTTGGTTTTACCATTTGCCACCTAGCCTCTTTTTCCCTTGGGTTTCCAGAGCCCGAGGGTCATCT
>NC_057803.1:313939174-313946438 GCF_018294505.1 Triticum aestivum
CTCCTCTGAGTGTTGGTCCAACCGAGCGATGTCCGGGGCTACCAGGGGCAACTCTGGGCTAGCCTACCCGGCGTCTGGCTCATCTGAGTGTGCCCTGAGAACGAGATATGTGCAGCTCCTATCGGGATTTGTCGGCACATTCGGGCGGTGTTGCTGGTCTTGTTTTAACCTGTCGAAGTGTCTTGAAGAACCGAGATACCGAGTCTGATCGGAACATCTTGGGAGGAGGTCTATTCCTTCGTTGAGCATGAGAGCTTGTCATGGGCTATGTTAGGACTCCCCCGCAGGGATTTGAACTTTCGAAAGCCGTGCCCGCGGTTATGGGCATATGGGAATTTGTTAATGTCCGGTTGTAGATAACTTGAACCTTAACTTAATTAAAATGAATCAACTGAGTGTGTTACCGTGATGGCCTCTTCTCGGTGGAGTCCGGGAAGTGGACACGGTGTTGGAGTAATGTTTGCGCAGGTTGCTCTATAGTTTCTCGCTCGCGCTTTGCCTCCTCTTCTCGCTCTCTTATGCGAATAAGTTAGCTACCACATTATGCTAGTCGCTTGCTACAGCTCCACATATATATTTACCTTGCCTTACCTATTTAAGCTTAAATAGTCTTGATCGCGAGGGTGTGAGATTGCTGAGTCCCTGTGGCTCACAGATTACTATTACACCAGATGCAGGGCCTGATGATTCCGCTCCAGGTGACGCGCTCAAGCTCAAGTGGGAGTTCGACGAGGACTCTCAACGTTATTATGTTTCCTTTCCTGATGATCAGTAGTGGTGCCCAGTTGGGGGTGGTCGGGACCGTGTCGCTGTTGGGTTATCTTTTATTTTGGCACCGTAGTCAGGCCATGATTGTTGGATGATGTAATGTTATTTATGTACCTTGATTGACGTGGCGATTGTAAGCCAACTATGTTCTCTCCCCTTTATTATTATATTACATGGGATGTGTAAAGATTACCTTACTTGCGACATATGCCTTCAATCCGATTATGTCTCTAAGTCGCGCCTTGACACGTGGGAGCTATAGTCGCATCGAGGGTGTTACAAGTTGGTAATCAGAGCCTTCCCCGACCTTAGGAGCCCCATTGCTTGATTGTTTTTAGCGCCTGAGTTGTGTCTAGAAAAATGTTTTGAGTCATTTAGGAATTATATATCGGAGTGTTTAGGAATTCTTTTTACTTCCCAGTCTCCTCATTGCTCTGGTAAGGCATCCTGACGTAGAGTTTTGACTCTTCTCTTCTCAAATTTCACTAAAAAAATTTTTAGGATCACGCAGGTATCTTGGAATCGTTCCGATGGTTTTATGATGAGAACATTGTCTTGGTGCCTCTTATCAGGGGTTTTGTGGAAGTGTCCCGAGGAGTTGAGCTCTGAGGTGTTGTCGTCATAATTTTATTGTTGCAATTCTGGAATACCTGAGTTTAGTACGCCGACATCAAAAATCTCGTTTATGCAGTTCGTTGGTGAGATAACCTCGACGCCACCCAGTACTGGGGAGGGAGTTCGGGAGTATCGCCAAAACTTGTATAACGGATGCTTTTCAAAGGTTGAGGTAGATGGTTTCCGAAGGTTTCTTGGTTATGTGTTGAAGGATGGATACAACTGGATGTAGGATTTGCTAGTTTGGGTGAGATATTATGCTTCCCCTATATCCCCAACAGCTGATTGCATAACCGGAAAGGTTCGGGAGTTTCATAGATGGGAATTCTAGTAGCTCTAGTTCTTCTTCCACGGATATTGGTTTGAGATTGGGATTTCTTACCGATTATTCGTTCTTGATCCGTACCTTGTGGATTTATTTCTCTACCTTAATTCTAAGTGGCTTCTCAATTTATGGATATGTGACCATTTCAAGAGGAATGCATTCGTTCATTTTCTTCGGATGTGAAGACTATATGTTGCAATTTTCATTCCGTTGGATTCAGCTTCAATATTTATCTGTGAATGTGCTAATGGATGTCAACCTCTTCAGGATGGCTCCTCCAACGCGCATGACTCTGAATCCTGATCCGCCACCACCTCCACCTCCTCCGGAGGCATGGCAAGCTATGATGGCCGCAACCAATGCAAACACACAGTTGATCATGCAAATTCTTCAAGAGCGCAATCAAGGCAACCAAGGGAACCAAGGCAACAATCAGAATCACTCTGCTACACTCAACCAGTTCCTTGCTAACGGGCCTAAGACTTTCAGCAATTGTGTTGAGGCAACCGATGCTGACGATTGGCTTGTGGATCTGTGCAAGCATTTCGAGTGCAGTAACGTCAGGCCTGAGGACTTTGTCAAGTTCGCTTCCTTCCAACTCAGAGATCAAGCTGCAGAATGGTTCCAGCAGTACAAGGACTCCAGAGGTGGACGTGTTATCACTTGGGATGAATTCCGTCAAGATTTCAGAGCTCACCATATCCCTCAGAGCGTGGTTGAAAGTAAGCGTGAGGAATTCTGCAATCTGAAGCAAGGCTCTTTGTCTGTCTATGACTACAACAAGTTGTTCCAGAAGCTCGCCCGCTTTGCCAAGCAGGACGTACCTGATGAGAAGTGCATGATATACCAGTTCAGCGGTGGTCTCAGAGAAGAAATCCAGCTCGCTCTTGTCCTCTTTGAGCCCTTGAGGTACGATGAGTTCTACAACATGGCACTGAAGCAAGAGGCTGCTCAGTTGAGGTGTGATGCTTCCAAGAAGCGAGTCAGAGATGTTACTCCTTCTTCCTCTACTCAAGTGGATAAGCAGCAGAAGTATTGGCTTCCTCCTCCTCCGTTCCGTCAGCCGTATCAGCAGAAGAGCAAAGGTGGCAGTGGATCTTCCCACCCACCCAACCCTGGCTTTCAGAACAAGACTTCGTCTCAAGCTCCAAGATCGAGTGCTCCGTATCACGGTCCGCTTTCAGAGGTCACGTGCAACAAGTGCCAACAGAAGGGTCACTATGCCAACAAGTGCTTCAACCAGAGGCGTCTTCCTCCTCCTCCTCCTGTCAGATCGGCAAGTACAGCTGTGGTCAAGCATAACCCCAAGTCCGACAAGGTCAACTTGATGAATGCAGCTCAGGCAGAGGACTCATCAGATGTGATCATGGGTAACCTTCCTGTTAATGATATTCCTGCAAAAGTTCTTTTTGACACTGGTGCATCACATTGTTTTATCTCGAGGCCATTTGTTTCTAAGCATGAGTTGACTTTACAAGATTTGCCTAGACAGTTATCTGTTGTTTCTCCGGGTAAATTCATGAATGCAAGCACTATCTCCCCGGATGTTACTATCACGTTGGGCGACTACAAGTTTCTCTCCTCTCCGGTGGTTCTTGGTAACTCGGATATTGATCTTATTCTCGAGATGGATTGGCTTTCTAAGAACAAGGTGCATCTTGATTGTGCAGCTAGGCAGATTCAGTTGACTCATTCGTCTGAGGATGTAATTGTCTTTGCCGCTCGTGATGATAATATCCGTCTATTTTCTCTCAATGAGAAGGGTGAACTGGATGCCATCTCGCAAATTCCAGTCGTTTGCGACTATCAAGATGTCTTTCCAGAAGAACTTCCAGGAATGCCTCCGCACCGGCCAGTTGAATTCATTATTGATCTTGAACCTGGCACGGAACCTGTGTGCAAACGTCCTGACAAGCTCGGACCTGAAGAGTTAAAGGAGCTGAAGAAGCAACTCGATATTCAAGAGAAAATGGGTCTCATCCGGCCTAGTTCTTCTCCGTGGGGTTGTGGTGTTCTTTTGGTGTAGAAGAAGGATGGAACGGACCGACTTTGTGTTGATTACCGTCCATTGAACAAGAAGACTATAAAGAACAAATACCCACTTCCCAACATCAATGAGCTGTTCGAACAACTCAAAGGTGCCCAAGTATTCTCCAAGCTTGATCTCCGTATGGGTTATCATCAGATTCGAATCCGTGAGCAAGATATTCCCAAGACGGCTTTCAGGACAAGCTATGGTTCATACGAATACACTGTCATGTCTTTTGGCCTCGTCAACGCTCCTCCGGCGTTCTCTCGCATGATGAACTTTATCTTCAACGCCTACACCAATGACTTAGTTTTGGTCTATCTCGACGACATTCTGGTTTTCTCGAAGAACAAGGAAGATCATGCCAAACACTTGCGTTTGGTGCTTGATAAGCTCAGAGAACATCAGTTCTACGCCAAGTTCTCCAAGTGTGAATTTTGGCTAGATGATGTTCTTTATCTTGGTCGTATCATCTCTGCCAACGGCATTGCCGTCAATCCTGAGAAGGTGTCTGCAATTGTGAATTGGGAACCTCCTCAGAACGTGAAGCAACTCCGCAGCTTCCTCGGTCTCGCAAGCTATTGTCGAAGATTCGTTGAAAACTTTCCTAAAATCATGAAGCCTCTCTCAAATCTTCTCTAGAAGCACGTCAAGTACGTTTGGTCTCTGGAGTGTGACATTGCTTTCAACACTTTGAAAGAGAAATTGATCACTGCTCCAGTTCTGACTCCGCCTGATGAATCCAAACCATATGAGGTCTTTTGTGATGCCTCTCTCTAAGGTCTTGGCGCAGTGTTGATGCAAGAGAAGAAAGTTGTTGCTTATACCTCTCACCAATTGAAGCCTAATGAGAAGAACTATCCCACTCATGATCTCGAGTTGGCTGCAGTTGTGCATGCTCTTTTGACTTGGAGACATCATCTATTGGGAAGGAAAGTGGACATTTTCACTGATCACAAGAGTCTCAAGTACATCTTCACTCAGCCTAATCTCAACCTCAGGCAGACTCGATGGGTCGAAATGATTCAAGAGTATAATCCGAGTATCGAGTATACTCCAGGCAAGGCCAATGTGATTGCTGACGCATTGAGCAGAAAGGCTTACTGCAACAGTCTTATTCTCAAGCCTTATCAACCCGAGCTTTGTGAAGCTTTCCGCAAACTTAATCTGCAAGTTGTTCCTCAAGGTTTCCTCGCCATCCTTCAAGTCTCTCCTACCTTAGAAGACCAGATTCGCCAAGCCCAGCTTCTTGATGCTATGGTGAAAAAGGTGAAGATTGGGATTGCCAAGAGTCAACCCAAGTACAAGTGCTACCGCCTTGACGACAAGGACACTCTCTTCCTCGAGGATCGTATTGTTGTGCCCAAAGGTGACCTCCATAAAGTGATCATGAACGAGGCTCACAATTCTCTCCTCTCCATCCACCCTGGGAGTACGAAGATGTATCAGGACCTCAAGTAGGCTTATTGGTGGACTCGAATGAAGCGCGAGATTGCTCAATTCGTGAATGAATGTGATGTCTGCAGAAGAGTGAAGGCAGAACACCAAAGGTCAGCTGGTCTCCTCCAACCTCTTGCCATTCCATAATGGAAGTTTGACCACATTGAAATGGACTTCGTGACTGGGTTTCCAAAGTCCAAACGTGGCAATGATGCTATATTCATTGTCATCGACAAACTCACTAAAGTGGCTCACTTTCTGCCTATCAAAGAGTCGATCGCTGCAGCTCAATTGGCGGAACTCTATACCTCTCGAATTGTTTCTCTGCACGGTATTCCACAAGTGATATCTTCAGACCGCGGCAGCATCTTTATCTCCAAGTTTTGGGATTCTTTTCAGAAGGCCATGGGCACCAACATTCGCTTCAGCACAACTTTCCATCCTCAAACTAGCGGTCAAGTCGAGCGTGTCAACTAGATTCTTGAAGATATGCTCAGGGCTTGTGTGGTCTCCTTCGGCATGAAGTGGGAGGATTGTCTTCCTTATGCTGAATTCTCCTACAACAACAATTTTCAAGCAAGTTCGGGCAAGGCCCCATTTGAAATTCTGTATGGCAGGAAGTGCTGTACCCCTCTCAACTGGTCTGAAACTGGTGAACGTCAGCTTCTCGGAAATGACTTAATCACAGAGGTAGAGGAAATGTGCAAAGTCATTCGAGATAACCTCAAAGCAGCCCAATCCCGTCAGAAGAGCTACTATGACAGTAAGCACCATGATTTGGCTTTCGAGATCGGAGATCATGTTTACCTTCGTGTCTCTCCTATGAAAGGTACTCGTCACTTCGGTATCAAAGGGAATCTGGCCCCCAGATACGTGGGACCTTTCAAGATTGTCAGCAAGAGAGGCAATCTCGCCTATCAACTCGAGCTTCCTTCAAACTTTGCAAATGTTGATAATGTGTTCCATGTCTCTCAGGTCCGAAAGTGCTTCAAGACTCCTGACCGCACCGTCAACTTTGAGGACATTGAGCTCCAAGAAGATCTTTCCTATCGTGAGCACCCCGTTGCTATTCTTGAAGAGACTGAACGCAAGACTCGCAATAAGTCAATAAAATTCCTCAAAGTCAAGTGGTCACATCATTCCGACCGTGAAGCTACCTGGGAACGCGAGGATCACCTCCGTTCTGAATACCCGGCGTTCTTTTAGTCCTAGATCTCGGGACGAGATCCTTTCGTAGTGGTGGAGTGTTGTAACACCCCGGATATGACTTTCCCAACTTATACTCCAACTCTTGCCGTTTCCGGCGTTAACTTATTTTATTTTCTTGGGTTCGGGTCTTTGTCTCCGTGTGTTGTTGTCGTTGTCATGCATCTCATATCACGTCATCATGTGCATTTAATTTGCATGCGTGTTCATCTCATGCATTCGAGCATTTTCCCCGTTGTCCGTTTTGCATTCCGGCGCATCGTTCTCCTCCGGTGGTCATTTCTAGCTTTCTTTCGTGTGTGGGGATTAAACATTTATGGATTGGACCGAGACTTGCCAAGCGGCCTTGGTTTACTACCGGTAGACCGCCTGTCAAGTTTTGTATCATTTGGACTTTGTTTGATACTCCAATGGTTAACTGAGGGACCGAAAAGGCCTCTGTGTGTTGCAGCCCAACACCCTTCCAATTTGTCCCAAAAACCCACCTAAACCTGCTCCATCATCTAGAGCGTTCGATCACGATCGCGTGGCCGAAAACCGCACCTCATTTAGACTCTCCTAGCTCCCTCTATGCCTATATATAGGTCCTCCTCAAAAATTCGCGGATCTCCTCTCACCCTAACCCTAGTCCTTCTCCACCCGCCGCCGCCGGACAAAAACTTGCAGTCCGGACGCGTCCGCCCCGCTGCCTCGGCCACTCCCGCGGCGCCAAGTGTCACCGCTGCCGTCTCCCCCGCGCGGGCCCGCGCGGCCCAGGGAAGGCCCTCCCGGCCCGCGCGCCGCCACCGCCCGGCTCCCTCGCCCGCGCCTCGACCCCGCCGCCTTCGCTCGCCGCACCGCAGCCATCTTCGTCGCCGCCCGCGACCGGAGCCGCGTTGGCC
>NC_057803.1:313946874-313991870 GCF_018294505.1 Triticum aestivum
CCGGAGGCGCCGCCCCGCAGCCGCAGTTCGCCGGCGTCCGCGGCCACCATCGCCTCCTCGGCCCGCGCACCTCGCCGGCCTCCTTCCAGCGTCCTCCCCGTCGAACTCCAGCCATCCTCGTTATCCGCACTGCCGCTATAGTGTTTTCACCGAGATCCAGATCCGGTGAACAGTAAACCCTAGGTGGTTTTTCTTGTAAGTCCTCGAAATCGCAGATCCATGTGCTCATGTTCATAGCATCGTATCTCCTCATCTGTAGCTCCGATTTAGGCATATAGCATATCAAAATGTTCGCCTCAAAGAGTACATCATTTCATTCCAGCGAATCATTTTCAGTTGAGTTCATCTTGATGCCCGAAAGACTGTTAGAAGAGGGCTACTTGAGATAATTGTCAGATCTGCTACTCCATTTGCATATTTGTCATTTTTGCCATGATTATTGTGTGCATGATATGCCCATGAGCTCTACATATGTTTTGTTAAGGGTTTTGCCATCTTTCCAGAGGTGCAACCCATGTATTTTTGTGATGTGTGTGGTGACTAGTGCAATCTTGCAAAGTGAGGCACTTGGTAGTGCTGATTTCAGGGACATAGCAATTCCACCAAGTCCTTGGGCTGTTTATTTCATATGGCCATATGTTCATGTTGTTTCCTAGTGATCCGTGCCTCTTTTGAGGATGATCAGTAAGGATGTTTTGTTAATATTGTAGTGCTCTATCCATACATGTCTTTGTTTGCAATTATGGAGCAGCCTAGATTGAGTCAATCGAGCTCTACTTTTGCTACTTTGTGAATCTGGGCAGATTGTCAACTTGTTTGCAATTTTGCCGATGATGTTGTAGTTGATCCGTGCATGCTATGCTATTTTTCTTGCCATGTATAGCTTGAATTTTGTGTGTTCTTATTAGATATAAGATTATATTGTCATGACTTGCACCGTAGTGAGGGCATCGAGCTCGTAAACATGCCTACTTGATATCTGTTTTCAGCATGTGCCAGTTTTCACTAAGTCTGAGATCTGTTTGCCATATGCATTTTTGCCATGCTTGTTTGAACCTGTTAATGGATGTTTTGGCCGTAGCTCAGTGCTAGACTTTTGTTAAGCATCTTGAATGCATCCCTGCCATGTATTTTGTTGTCATGTTTGGGTGCTGTAGCATGTTCATCTCATTGCATTTAGATGACTACTTGCTGTAAATCGCAGACCAGTGTCATATTTGTTTTGCTCGCCATTTCCGAACCGTAACTCCGATTCCGGCGTTCTTTATATCGTTTTGAAGCAATTTCATATCATCTTTCCAGTGGCATACTCGGATTCCCAAGTTGAGGCCAGATTCATGCATCCCTTGTCAATTCTTGCATATGCATCCCGCATCGCATCCCGCATAGCATACCATCTTTGCATCATCTTGTTTGGTCCTTGCACGTGGTTGATTGTGTCCTTGTTGCTTGTTTGTCTTGCTTGGGTAGAGCCGGGAGACGAGTTCGCTAACGAGGAGCCCCTTGAGTTTGCTTTCGAGGATCCAGTCAACTCTGACAGCTGTGCAGGCAAGATGATCATGCCCTCAAAATCACTACTATCTTTGCTATGCTAGATTGCTCGCTCTTTTGCTATGCTAATGCTATGATGCCTACCACTTGCTTTCAAGCCTCCCAAATTGCCATGTCAAACCTCTAACCCACCTTGTTCTAGCAAACCGTTGTTTGGCTATGTTACCGCTTTGCTCACCCCCTCTTGTAGCGTTGTTAGTTGCAGGTGAAGATTGGAGGCCGTTCCTTGTTGGAACATTTATTTACTTGTTGGGATATCACTATATTATCTTGTTATCTTAATGCATCTATATACTTGGTAAAGGGTGGAAGGCTCGGCCTCTCACCTAGTGTTTTGTTCCACTCTTGCCGCCATAGTTTCCGTCATATCGGTGTTATGTTCCCGGATTTTGCATTCCTTACGCGGTTGGGTTATAATGGGAACCCCTTGATAGTTCGCCTTGATTAAAGCTTTTCCACTAATGCCCAACCTTGGTTTTACCATTTGCCACCTAGCCTCTTTTTCCCTTGGGTTTCCGGAGCCCGAGGGTCATCTTATTTAAACCCCCCCCCCCCCGGGCCAGTGCTCCTTTGAGTGTTGGTCCAATCGAGCGATGTCCGGGGCTACCAGGGGCAACTCTGGGCTGGCCTACCCGACGTCTGGCTCATCTGAGTGTGCCCTGAGAACGAGATATGTGCAGCTCCTATCAGGATTTGTCGGCACATTCGTGCGGTGTTGCTGGTCTTGTTTTAACCTGTCGAAGTGTCTTGAAGAACCGAGATATCGAGTCTGATCAGAACGTCTTGGGAGGAGGTCTATTCCTTCATTGACCGTGAGAGCTTGTCATGGGCTAAGTTGGGACTCCCCTGCAGGGATTTGAACTTTCGAAAGCCGTGCCCGCGGTTATGGGCAGATGGGAATTTGTTAATGTCTGGTTGTAGATAACTTGAACCTTAACTTAATTAAAATGAATCAACTGAGTGTGTTACCGTGATGGCCTCTTCTCGGCGGAGTCCGGGAAGTGGACACGGTGTTGGAGTAATGTTTGCGTAGGTTTCTCTATAGTTTCTCGCTCGCGCTTTGCCTCCTCTTCTTGCTCTCTTTTGCGAGTAAGTTAGCTACCACATTATGCTAGTCGCTTGCTGCAGCTCCACATATATATTTACCTTGCCTTACCTATTTAAGCTTAAATAGTCTTGATCGCGAGGGTGCGAGATTGCTGAGTCCCTGTGGCTCACAGATTACTATTACACCAGATGCAGGGCCTGACGATTCCGCTCAAGGTGACGCGCTCGAGCTTAAGTGGGAGTTCGACGAGGACTCTCAATGTTATTATGTTTCCTTTCCTGATGATCAGTAGTGGTGCCCAGTTGGGGGTGATCGGGACCGTGTCACATGTTGGGTTATCTTTTATTTTGGCACCGTAGTCGGGCCATGAGTGTTGGATGATGTAATGTTATTTATGTACCTTGATTGACGTGGCGATTGTAAGCTAACTATGTTCTCTCCCCTTTATTATTATATTACATGGGATGTGTAAAGATTACCTTACTTGCGACATATGCCTTCAATGCAATTATGTCTCTAAGTCGTGCCTCGACACGTGGGAGCTATAGTCGCATCGAGGGTGTTACAGTGTCGTTCCTCCTGGAGTCCATGCCGAACGCTCCTCTCGCGAGCTCATGTTCGACGCCGCCATGCCTTCAAGCTCTTGGATTCGCCTCCCTCCTTCCTTCACCTTCGAGATGCTGCCGAGCAGGGATCTGGAGCTCTGGCTGTAGCATGCAGACTGCAGCACCCTTGCGACCGGAGCGGAGATCGCGGTCGTTGCTCCGGGCAAGGTCTTCATGACCCCGGGCTGGGGTGAGATCGCCCGGGTCTGCCGGACGGTAGGCGCCCTCGTAATTGATCTTGAATACGACGGCGCCTCCCTGATGTTCTTCAAGGTCTTCGATGCTGAAGGACGCCGGCTGTAGTGCTGCCCCAGGGAGAGTGGTAGGGGAGACGAATCGGCGAGGACCTGGCCCGCCCATCGGCCCTCCAGCAGCTCCTCAGGCAGCAGCGGGGGAGCCGGGGAATTCAGCGGCTCCTCCGAGCTCCTCGCGACTCTGGAGACAAGCGACGACAGCTATGAGCCCCCGAGCTCGCGCGGTGCTCGAAGCGGGGCAGCTACGTCCAGCCGCCGACGCCACTCATCTGGATGGGGTTGACGTCGATGTTGGGCAGCCCACTGTTGATGATGGCGTCCCTCGCAGCGATGCGGGCGATTAGCGTTCTTTAGGATTAGAACTCTTGTTCCCTGCGAGGAATCGAAGAAACACCCCGTGGGGGTATGTAAGGCGTCTGCCACGTCTTTTATGAATATTATATCATTAATATGAATCAATGCGAGGTGCTTGTCCTGTCTCAGCTCGGCTCCCCCTTTCTATCCTCGCGAGGACTTGGTGCTCTACGCTGACAGGTCCCAGTCCCCAGGCAGACTTCAGTCATGCTGGTATGCCAGGTCGCGATGCCGTGGTCAAGGCCAGGAGGTGAGCGGCCCGAGGTCTGGTAAGAGCCCCCGAGTCGCGATGCTTGGGAGGTCCCCTTTAGTGCTCAAGCAGCCCTCGTTGGGCGAGAAAGAAAGGTAACGTCGCCGTGACAGAGCCGCATTGGGCGAGGGTTTTGTGCTGTGTTGGTCCAACTCTTGTAAGGGCGTGACTTATCTCTTGAGTTAGGCATAGTTCCTCGATGAAGCGCCTGGCCCGGGTGGTGGCAGCTGAGGCACTGCTGGGTTAGGTCCTCGTGACCTTCTTCCCACTCCCCTGCACTTTCCTTAATGCTCTACGTCCTCAGGTCCCGGCCCTCGAGCGAGCTCAGCCGCCGCTGGTATGATAGGTCGCGATGCCATGGGTCAAGGCCAGGGGTGAGGGCTGGAGAGCCAGTAGGAGCCCATGAGTCACGATGCTCAGGTGCCCCCCTTTTAATGTGCAAGCGGTCCGTGCTGGAGAGAGGGAGAGGCAGCTCGCGATGTCCCTAGCGTTACTCCTGGAGTAGGTCCTGCATACCAGTCATAAAGAGAAACAAGACGTGTTGTTACGGTTGCCAGCCAACCTTTGGTTGCTCCGGGGGAGTGATTGGGGCATTGAGGGCCAGGTGAGGTGGCGCCTTGCGGGGCTGCCGCGACCAAAGCTCGAACACTCAGATTTCTCGGCATTGCAGAGACGGACCCGTGTGTAGATGTCGTGCCAGAGCGAGCGGCTCTATAGGTAGGCGTCAATCGAGCAGGCGATTAGGTCGGGTATGTCAAGCATGCAGGAGGAAATTCATTTTAAGTAGACGCAGGAAAAGCAAACGCTGCAGGGCCAGGCCCGAGTAGCTCGGGGATGATGCAGCCCGAGGGGCGCCCCCAACAAGGTAAGTAAAGAGCATAAGCAAAACGGATACATGCCGCAGGGACGGACCCATGCGACCTGGGAATGATGCGGCCCTGTGGGTGCTCCCAGCTAAAAACGGAACTTAGAAAGATGTCACCCGGTGCTGTTGAAGATGAAGTGGTGTTGAAGAAGCGAGCGATGCGCGATGAAGGCGTCGACCCTCATGAGCCCCCAGGCCCAGGAGCCTTGGGAGGCTCCGGGGGCACAGGTGGGTCTCCGAGAGCCATCTCCATCTTCGCCAAGACCGCACGATGCCTGACCTCCTGAGCCTCCAGAATGCTCCTCAGCAAGCGCTGATGAGCGGCGACTGTGTTCGACAGGCCGAAAGGCATGCGAACATAGCTATGAGGTGGACCCACGCAGTGCCCCGCGCGCGAAGGCCAGACGCGCTCCTGAGACACGGCTTGGTTGAGCCCTGGCACGTCGACGCAGACACGCAGCCCACCATCCTCGCTTGGATGTGGGGCCATGGCGGGCAAGCGGCAGCTGCTGCGCATGACTCTCGACTCCTGTAGCTCCTGAGTGTTGCTTGCGATGAACTCCTGAGGGTTTGGTCTTCCTCGCCTTGTACCTTCCTGAGGGAAACATGCCTGGAAGCACCCCTCCAAGTGGTGCCCGAGCGCCTCCCTCGTGACCTTGGCAAAGTCGGTGGCTCTCCAAGAAAGAGCCCCCGAGCCCTACCTGACGAGGGCGAGGGTGGCGCTTCCTGATTGGGTGCAGATCCTGATCCAACACCTCCGGAGGCGCCTACCTCCTGATGGCTTGGGCCAGGCGAAGCCTTCTTCTTCTTGGGGGTCGCCTCGGGAAGTCTTCCATTTCCGCGGTCCGGGTCTTTGATTGCTACGGCTTGGAACACGCGCTCAAGTGAACACACCGCGTCTCTTTCTTCACAGGGTACGGTGATGACTCCACCGCTTCCTAGCATCTTGAGGACATTATCCATGGTGAGTCACTGCCATGAACTTTGCCAGGGCTGGGTACCCGAGGATGGCGTTGTATGGCAGATGGATGTGGGCGACGTCGAAGTCGATGAGCTCGGTGCAGTAGTTGTTGCGCTGCCCGAAGGTGACTGGAAGGCGAACCTGCCATATCGGGACAGTGGAACCATCAGTGACTCCTGAGAAGGGCTTGGTTGGCGGAAGCTGATCGTACGACACTTGGAGATGGTCGAACGTCTCGATGGATAGGATGTTGAGTCCCTGCTCCGCCGTCAACGAGGGTCCTGGTGACCAGCACGTTGCTGATGACTGGGGAGCAAAGCATAGGGAGGACTCTGGACGTTGCCGCGCAGTTGAGCTGATCTGGTGAGCTGAACATGATAGCGCATGCGGACCACCTGAGAGGGCGTGTGGCCTCAAGCTTGCGGAGGACTGCATTCACCTCGCGAGCAAACTGCTTGAAGATGCGCTGTGAGGCTGGGGCCTGCGCGCCAACCAAGATGCAAGTGATTGCGTGCGGCTCCTGGAAGCCCCCAGCCCCCTCGTCCTGATGTTGGTCTTCGTTCCTCCTTGGCGGTGGCTGCAGAGGTGGAAGGCCTGCGTTGCCGCGCGGGCGATCCTCACGAGGCTGATCTCTCCAGCCTCCCTCGCGAGGCTGGTCCTGCCAGTGATCCTCGCGAGGTCGGTCACGCCACCCTTGGCGAGGGCCACGGTCTTCCAATCATCCACCACCTCTTCCTACTCCTCGGCCATAGCCCCTGTTGTTGCGCTCGGGGCGTTGGCCAACACGTCCATCTCTCACGGCCCTGAGCTCTTGACATTCATTGGTGTTGTGGGTGTGGAGGTTGTGGCACACGCAGTACCGGCTGCCTTTGGATGACTCAGGCTGATCCCTGCCTCGCTTGGTGTCTGGCTCCGCTGCAAGCACGACAGCCCCCTTGCGCTTCACGTCCTTGGCCTTGGGCTTCTTTTCTTCTAGGTCGGCAGCCGGGAGCTCGAGGAGGGAAAGGTGCCCTTCCTCAGCCCTGGCGCACTTGGTCGCCAAGTTGAACAGCTCCAGGGATGTGCACAGGTCTTCATGGATTGCTAGCTCATCCTTCATCTTGATGTCGCGTATGCCATCGGAAAAGTCCGAGATGATGGCTTCTTCAGTTACCTTGGGGATCTTGAGGCGAGCGTTGTTGAAGCGTTGGATGTATTTCTGTAGGGTTTCCCCTTGCTGCTGCTTGATGCGGTGCAGATCGCTTACGGCTGGGGGCCGGTCGCGAGTGCCCTGGAAGTTGGCGATGAAGCGAGTGTGCATCTCGTCCCAGGAGGAGATTGTTCCAGGAGCCAGGTTCAGGAGCCAGGTGCGGGCCCCGTCCTTGAGCGCCATGGGGAACCAGTTCGCCATGACCCTTTCGTCTCCTATGGCCACCGGTGCCTTTTGCTGGTACTGGGCTTGCTCATGGGGGTTACCACGTGCCGCCGCTTGGAGCAGCGCGGGGTCTTGGCGTGGAGGTGCAGGGACGCGATCTTGGCGGCCAGCGCTGGGAGCGCGCGAGCACCTTCTTGGGGATGAGGAATCTCTTGGCAGCTCCTTTCTTGCTGCGCAGGCGCCGGACGCAGAGGGTCTCGCCCTGGGGCTGCGCCCCTCGGGGCCAGAGCGCCTTCTTGGGGAGGACGTGGTGGAGGCACCTCCTGATCCTTGCCTCCTGCATGGAATGGAGGGCGAGGCAGCGAGAGGGACGGCAAGAGGGAGCCCCCTACGGCGCTGACGAGTTCGGCGATGCGGGCGAGCCAGTCTTCCTAGAGGTCATCGACGAGGCGGTAGTGCAAGAGTTCTCTTGCCAGGAGCAGCACGGCGTGCGCGTCCGCGGGGGCGCGACGGGCGTGGGACGACGAAGCGGCTGGAGTTAGCGATGGTGTGGTGGTGCGGCCCTCCCGCCGCACCGAAGGATGGTGGGAGGAGGCCTGCTGCTCATTCCCCGTCGGGCCGGTGGCGGCGTTGGCGGCAAGCGACGGGGAACGACGGGGACGTTCGCCGACGGGCGCCGTCTGTGCGACGCGGGTGCCGAGAGCAGCTCGGCACTCGGCGCGAGCCCGACGAGTGTCAGCCATGGACACGACGGAAGATCACACGCGAACGGCGGAAGAAAGATTCCGGCGCACCCCTACCTGGCGCGCCAAATGTCGTATTTTGGGTTCCGGCAGACCCTTGAGGTTCGAACACTTGGGTGCGCGTGGACATCTCTCCCCTACCGATCTACGCCCAATCTCCTTGTAACGCCCCGAGACCGACGCTCCAGAAGACTTCCAGCTATTCCGAGTTTCGCTGTGTGTTTCTTTTGTGCTTGCTCTTTTACTTTTGCATTGCATCATGTCATCATGTCATCATGTCATTAACCTTTGCATCTCAACTCAACTAACAAATTGCATAGATGGGTGATCTATTTAAATCGAGGGAAGGGTGACTTCTCTTTATAACATATTGTCCCAATATTAGGGAGCTATATTAAATATTTCTTTAATTTGGAAATCACCATAACACACTTGCATATTATCCCAATGCCTTTGTTATCTTAATTCTTGGTTTCCAACCTTGACATATATTCTTTCATCATATTCCGGAGCTCCACCAAAAATCCGAACATTTTTGGACCTTCCCAACCCTCACTTCCTATTCAAATCATTTGAATTTAAATCAAATGAGTTTGAATTTAAATCTTTCAATCATGGCTTTTTCTATTTTCTTGGAATAAGCACATTTCTGTGAGTCCGGGAAAATTATCTGCGTATTCAACTTCTTCCCCTAACCCCCTCTTTCTTTTCTTTCTTAATCTTTGTTTTTTTCTTTTTCTTTTAGTAACGAGAGATGAGCCAGCCAGGCCTTTTTCCCTCTCCACGGGGCCGGCCTCTAATGCCATCCACCGGCCCATCTACTTCCAGTCGCAGCCCACACCCCACCTAACCCTAGGCCCAGCGAACCTCTCCCTCTCGATCTCTCCCAGCGCCGCCAGGGAGACCGCTGCCCGACTCCTTAGCCCCGATCCCCACTCCTCTCTTCCACCTCGCGCTGCCCCTCTCCTCGCCCTTCCTCGCCCCTGCACGCGAGACCTCCCCGGCCACCGCATCCCTGCTTGCGCCCAGATCCCGTCGCCGTCTGGCCCATGGAGCCGCCCACTGCTCCGCTTCGCTGCCCCGCGTGCCTCGCCGCCCGGCGTGCCTCGCCGCCGCCCACGCACCCCGTGCCCGATCCCCTCGAGTCTCCTCTCCGCGCGCGACGGCCCTGCAGACCCCGCCTATGTTCGTCGGTGCCCGCCGTCATGGGATTTTCCCTCGCGCCACCGGCCTCTGCTTCCCTTCTCCAGGCTGCGCCGCCGCCTTTCTGCTCCACCTCCTCGTCATCGCCTCATCGTCCGAGGACCGGCGTCGCCTCCAGCGCCCACAGGGCCCCTGCGCCTCGTCCTGACCTCGCCTCTTCCACAGCGTAGCCCCGCCATGACCGCTCCCCTGCTGCTGAGGCCCATGGCCGTCGTTGCCCACTGCTTCCCTCCTTCTCCTGTTCATTGCCGCCGTCCAAGACCAGCAGGCCTCCACAGTGCTATTTTTTTGCCTCCTCTCGCGCCCTGCATCGAGCCACCGGGCCAGGGGTCGCCAGATGCCGTCCCTGCTGCCGGGGAACGTCATTTTCACTCGTTTCCATCTTCGGCGCCGTGCTAGGCCTCCCCGACGCCCTTGTTGTTGCTGCAAGACCACCACAGCGCCGCCATGGAATCCCAGGTCCGAAGATGACCACGACCGTGCATCTCTCCTTGTACCACTTTGGAGTTCGAGACCATCAAGTACCCCGACGCTCATCACCATGCACGACTACAACATCAAGGGAACCACTACCCTCGACTCAGGGACGCCAAGTACCTCTACGACCCATGTATGATTACGTGATTTCACCAAGTACCCCTCGGATGCGCCAAGTTCGACTACATGGACCACCAAGTTTCTCTACCGATTACTCGAACGACTACGAAACGCCAAACGTGTACCACTACCGTCGACCCTCGAAGATCCCTTGGACGTCAAGTTCCTCGTCGTGACCCTGACCATCTACAAATCGTGTACCACTACTTCCATTACAACCCGTGAACGACTACTTCCCTCGACGTTTTTGAACCGCCTCGAAATGCATGCTTCGAAGGTATAACCGCCGGAATGATGCCCGTGAATGAATGTATGTTGTATGAAATGCTCGCGGTTGCACCATGTCCGACGTGTTTCTTGCACGTTCCCGATGATGAGGACATCAATACAATTGTTACACCCACAGCCCCTGCTGCTATACATACTGGACCAATTACTAGAGCTCGTGCACGCCAACTAAATTACCAGGTACTTACGTTTCTTGGTAATGATTCTAATGTTCATGAGAATATGATGCTGCCTAAATTGGATACATTTGTTTTGGTTACAAATGAAGGGCCTAGCTTGGAGAAGGATGAACATTGGAGCAAGAAGAAGCATGGAGATGATGGCATGCGCAAGGGGAACAAGAACGGAGTTACAAGTGATGATTTCAAGACTTTGAAGCCACCATAATGGGTGCATGAAGCCTTGGACGAAATATACAAGATGCCACTTCATAAATTTCGTCCCGAGGTTATTTTAGGTGCTGCGTCACCTTATTATTGGGCCAGGCCCATGTAATTTCGAAATACATAAGTATAGGCTATTTTTAGAGTCCGTATGTGTGGGGAAACAAGAGATAGGGTTGATTTCGGACCCCTCCACCAAGGGCCACGAAATTCCCCCCTCTTCCTCCATATATACAGCCCTTAGGGCATCGTTTAGACTTTGGGTTTTGTTTAGATTAAAAGTTCGCCATAGCTGCAACTTCGCGTACTTCGTTTGTGTTCAACGACCAGACAAAGGCGTCACAGAACCCCACCTTGATCAATAAAGCTTTCATCTTATATTCGCAATATCCAGATTGCAATCTCAGATTCTTGCTTGTTCTTCGTTTGCTCGCAGGAAACAGACCCTCGTGGTCAGGTTGATCGTGCTCCGGCGTGGTCAATAACCTCTTGGAGTTGGTTTAGCGTTTGCTAAGGCGCGACGTCCTCGCACGTTCGTAGTCGGATCGTCAAAGTCGACTGCCACCAAAGCGATATCCATCATCTCATCGAAAGACGGGACACCTTTGCCTCTATCAAGTGGTATCAGATTTCCAGGTTGCTCGGTGAGATTTTACAGTTTTTCATAGTTTAGATCGAGTCTGTTCTTCATACCTACAGTCCACGAAAAAGCCAAAAAAAAAATTATGGTTAGTTCATCATATCCGAACCAATCTGAGCCTTTGCATAATCTTTTTAGGGTTTTGCTTTGTTGAATTTGCGGTTGCATCGTCGTGTCTAGTTGCTGGTCTTAGAGTCTAGTCTCTTAGAGTTTCGAGTTCTAGTCATAAGTTGTCACGCCGCCGCCGCACCATCATCATCGCCCCTGCCATCTACCACCACCGCTTATCCGCCACCGCTCTGAATCCGTATACATATACCACCACCAATCCGTGTCCATATACCACCACCGATCCATATCCATATACTAACACCGCTACCACCACCGCTGCCATATACTACCACCATATATCCACCACCAATCCGAGTTCCTTGCATATTAGGTTTGTTTTCGGGATCCATCTAATTTCCGATTCGTGTTTCCTTGTCTGAGTAGGTTTCGGATTCCAGCAATCTTTTGTCGTCCATAGAAGAGTCCGGAAACCACCCTCCGTTTAGGCCCAAAATTTTCGGAAAACACACTTGACAAAAAAATTTCTGGCTATCCTATTTTTAGGTGTTTCTAAGCGTATTGAGACAGTCGCCGTTATAGAAAGTTTTTTTGACCCATTTCCAGTTTTTGGGTCCGGGCAGTCAAAAAAAAAAATTGTCACAAAAATTTCGTGCCCATCCTGTCAGTTTGACCTGGGAAGAGTTTTGAGACACTCGCCATTATAGTGATTTTTCACAAAAAAAAGAGAGCAGCGCAAAAAAAAGCAGCGCAAAAAAAAGGAGCGAAAAAAAATTCGAGAGTGTGCTTTTCCCTTGTTTACGTGCAGCGCCGTGATTTTGTTAGTGTTCTAGGCTCGCGTCTCTAGCACGGTCTAGCCTAGGACCAGCACAGTACCGTCGTTGAGCGTTTATTCAACTTTGCATCTCTGAATTGATTATTGCTGACCCTTTTTGCTACCATATTATAAGCCTTCCCAGCTCCACATACATCTACGCCGTGTGTTTGACTTTCCCTGGTAATCGCTCTATCCAAGCTTTGAGAAGTTTTGACTACAACGGTTGCCGATCACCACCTGCTGCTGGGTAAGAACTGGTAAGAATTTGAGGTTTGCTTGACGGGTTTGTGATACACCACCACAACTTCTTAGTAGTCTGTAGGATCATATTCTTGTGTGTTTCTATTGCTGCTAACCATGCCAGGATCACAAGCCGACGAGATTGACTGGGAGAACTTATCGAACATGGAGCTTCATGATAAGTTTCAGCAAATGATGACTGAACAGGTGCACGATGTGCTGAACAATTTTGAAGAGGCCATGGAGAAGATTACTGGCCTTGAGAAGACGTTCGAAACAAAGCTCGATAACAGATTTAATGAACTGCTTGCGCGTCTTCCACCACCGGCTGCACCTGTCGCACCTCTGCAACAACAACAACTACGCCCCCTTCCGAATCAGTATGGACGAGCACAGCGTGTTCCTATTGAGCCAGGACAAAATTCTGGTGCCGCTGCTACTGCTGTTGGTGCTTCTTTGGCTCCTGCTACTGCTGCTGCTGGTACCCAGGAGGATGATGATTATGTGGGAGATTATGAGGATGAGGTTGATCAAAATCCGAACTACGTGCAGCCACCAGCACCACCACCACCAGGTCGACCTCAGGTATATATTCGTAATGGTAGGCCTGCACCACCACGTCAGGTACGAGATGATGTCCATATTCCTAAACTGAAATTGAATATTCCACCATTTGAGGGTAGATATGTTCCTGATATATATCTTACTTGGGAGTTAGAAACTGAACAACATTTTACATGTTTACAATATCCCGAGGAGAGACGGGTTGCTGCTGCTGTTTGTGCTTTCACTAGTTTTGCATGTGTCTGGTGGTCTAAACATTGTAGATTATATCCTATTCCAACTACTTGGGCTGATTTGAAAACCGCTATGCGTACGCGTTGGGTTCCACCATATTATCAACGTGAATTGCTTCAAAAATTGCAGCGTTTAAGACAAGGAAAAAATTCTGTAGAAGAATATTATCAGGAATTACAAACTGGCATGATTCGATGTGGTATTATTGAGGAGAATGAAGCTATGCTTGCACGTTTTCTGGGTGGATTAAATAGAGAGATTCAGACCATTCTAGACTATAAGGAGTATACTAATATACCTCGTTTATTCCATCTTGCTTGTAAAGCTGAACGTGAAGTGCAGGATCGACAAGCATTGGCGCGAACTAACTTTTCTGCAGGCCGACCTTCATCATGGACACCGCGTGCATCTTCTACTTCAACTGCACCAGAACCTCAATCAGGTGCCTCCTACAGCCGTGATACAAGAAAACAGGAACAACCACCATTATCTGCCAAGAGCGCACCTGCCGGGCCTGCACAGAGTTCTTCTTCTTCCAGGGCATCAACAGGGCACACAAGTGATATTATTTGTCGTCGTTGTAAGGGAGGAGGTCATTATGCGAGAGAATGCAAATCTCCGCGTGTGATGATTGCTACCGAGGGTGGTGGATATGAGTCCACTAGTGACTATGATGAGGAGACATTGGCTCTTATTACAGGTGAAGAACATGGTGGAGATGATTCTGATCATGAGACGCAATACATGGCTCCTGAAGACGCTGACAGGTGTGAATGTTTAGTTGCTCAATGTGTTTTGAGTGTGCAGGTCACACAAGCTGAGCAAAATCAGAGGCACAATTTGATCCATACCAAGGGAGTTGTGAAGGAACATTCTGTGCGCGTCATAATAGACGGAGGGAGCCGCAATAACTTGGCTAGCATGGAGATGGTGGAGAAGCTTTCTCTCACCACAAGACCACATCCACATCCTTACTACATCCAATGGTTCAACAACAGCGGCAAGGTTAAGGTAACACGTACTGTTGGTGTGCATTTTAGTATCTCTACATATGCTGATTATGTTGATTGTGATGTGGTACCTATGCAAGCATGTTCCTTATTACTTGGTAGACCATGGCAATTTGATAAAAATTCTGTACACCATGGTAGAAACAATCACTATACTCTTGTTCATAAGGATAAAAATATTACTTTGCTTCCTATGACTCCTGATTCCATTTTGAAAGATGATATTAATAGAGCTAATAAAGCAAAACAGGAGAAAAATAAGAGTGAAAATCAGATTGTGGCAAAAGAATTTGAGCAACAAATGAAGCCTAATAATAAACCATCTAGTGTTGCTTCTGAAATTAAATTGAAAAGTGCATGTTTATTTGCCACCAAATCTGATATTGATGAGCTAGATTTCAGCAAATCTGTTTGCTATGCTTTTGTGTGCAAAGAGGCATTATTTTCATTCGAGGACGTGCCTTCCTCTTTGCCTCCTGCTGTCACTAACATTTTGCAGGAGTTCACTGACGTCTTTCCACAAGACGTGCCACCAGGATTACCGCCTATTAGAGGGATTGAGCAACAGATTGACTTAATTCCCGGTGCTTCACTGCCAAACCGTGCACCATACCGTACCAATCCAGAGGAGACGAAGGAGATTATGCGTCAAGTACAAGAGCTTCTCGACAAAGGTTATATACGCGAATCCCTTAGTCCTTGTGCTGTTCCTATTATTCTAGTGCCGAAAAAGGATGGTACATCACGTATGTGTGTTGATTGTAGAGGCATTAATAATATTACTATTCGTTATCGTCATCCTATTCCTAGGCTAGATGATATGCTTGATGAATTGAGTGGCTCTACAATATTCTCCAAAGTTGATTTGCGTAGTGGCTACCATCAAATTCGTATGAAATTGGGAGATGAATGGAAAATAGCATTTAAAACTAAGTTTGGATTATATGAGTGGTTAGTCATGCCTTTTGGGTTAACTAATGCACCTAGTACTTTCATGAGATTAATGAATGAAGTTTTACGTGCTTTCATTGGACGATTTGTGGTAGTTTACTTTGATGACATATTGATTTATAGCAGATCTTTGGAAGAACATTTGGAACATTTACGTGCTGTTTTTATTGCTCTACGTGATGCAAGTTTGTTTGGTAACCTTGGGAAGTGCACCTTTTGCACCGACCGAGTATCTTTTCTTGGCTATGTTGTTACTCCACAGGGAATTGAAGTTGATAAAGCCAAGATTGAAGCTATTGAGAGTTGGCCGCGGCCCAAAACGGTCACACAAGTGAGGAGTTTTCTTGGCCTCGCTGGATTCTATAGGCGTTTTGTGAGAGATTTCAGCACCATTGCTGCACCTCTCAATGAGCTTACAAAGAAAGATATGCCTTTTCTTTGGGGTACCGCACAGGAAGAAGCCTTCACGGTATTGAAAGATAAGTTGACACATGCTCCTTTACTCCAACTTCCTGATTTTAATAAGACTTTTGAGCTTGAATGTGATGCTAGTGGAATTGGATTAGGCGGTGTGTTATTACAAGATGGCAAACCTGTTGCATACTTTTCTGAAAAATTGAGTGGGCCTAGTCTGAATTATTCTACTTATGATAAAGAATTATATGCTCTTGTTCGGACTTTAGAAACATGGCAACATTATTTATGGCCCAAAGAATTTGTTATACATTCTGATCATGAATCTTTGAAACATATTAAAAGTCAAGCTAAACTGAATCATAGACATGCTAAATGGGTTGAATTCATTGAGACTTTTCCTTATGTCATTAAACACAAGAAGGGAAAATAAAATGTTATTGCTGATGCATTGTCTCGCCGCTATACTATGCTTTCACAACTTGACTTCAAAATATTTGGTTTGGAGACCATCAAAGATCAATATGTGCATGATGCTGATTTTAAAGATGTAATGCAGAATTGTAAAGAAGGAAGAATGTGGAACAAGTTCGTCGTTAACGATGGATTTGTGTTTCGTGCTAACAAGCTATGCATTCCAGCTAGCTCCGTTCGTCTTTTGTTGTTGCAGGAGGCGCATGGAGGAGGATTAATGGGACACTTTGGCGTGAAGAAGACGGAGGACGTACTTGCTACACATTTCTTTTGGCCAAAGATGATACGGGATGTTGAGCGTTTTATTGCTCGATGCACTACATGTCAAAAAGCTAAGTCACGACTCAATCCTCATGGTTTATATATGCCTTTGCCTGTACCTAGTGTTCCTTGGGAGGATATATCTATGGACTTTGTTTTAGGTTTACCTCGAACAAAGAAGGGGAGGGATAGCATATTTGTTGTCGTGGATAGATTCTCGAAAATGGCACACTTTATACCATGTCATAAAAGCGATGATGCTGTTAATGTTGCTGATTTGTTCTTTCGTGCAATTATTCGCTTGCATGGTGTGCCAAATACTATTGTTTCAGATCGTGATACTAAATTTCTTAGCCACTTTTGGAGATGTTTATGGGCTAAGTTGGGGACTAAACTGCTTTTTAGTACTACTTGTCACCCCCAAACTGATGGACAAACTGAAGTAGTCAATAGAACGTTGTCTACTATGCTTAGGGCTGTTTTGAAGAATAATAAGAAAATGTGGGAGGAATGCTTGCCTCATATTGAATTTGCTTATAATCGTTCATTGCATTCTACTACTAAGATGTGCCCTTTTGAAGTTGTGTATGGTTTCCTACCTCGTGCACCTATTGATTTGTTGCCTCTTCCATCTTCGGAGAAGGTTAATTTTGATGCTAAACAACGTGTTGAATTGATTTTAAAAATGCATGAGTTAACTAAGGAAAACATTGAGCGTATGAATGCTAAATATAAACTTGCTGGAGATAAGGGTAGAAAACATGTTGTGTTTGCACCTGGAGATCTTGTTTGGTGACATTTGCGTAAGGATAGATTTCCTGATTTGCGCAAATCAAAGTTAATGCCACGTGCTGATGGTCCCTTTAAGGTGTTAGAGAAAATAAATGATAATGCATATAAACTTGAGCTGCCTGCAGATTTTGGGGTTAGTGCCACTTTTAACATTGCAGATTTGAAGCCTTATTTGGGTGAGGAAGATGAACTTCCGTCGAGGATGACTTCATTTCAAGAAGGGGAGGATGATGAGGACATCAATACAATTGTTACACCCACAGCCCCTGCTGCTATACATACTGGACCAATTACTAGAGCTCGTGCACGCCAACTAAATTACCAGGTACTTTCGTTTCTTGGTAATGATTCTAATGTTCATGAGAATATGATGCTGCCTAAATTGGATACATTTGTTTTGCTTACAAATGAAGGGCCTAGCTTGGAGAAGGATGAACATTGGAGCAAGAACAAGCATGGAGATGATGGCATGCGCAAGGGGAACAAGAACGGAGTTACAAGTGATGATTTCAGGATTTTGAAGCCACCATAATGGGTGCATGAAGCCTTGGACGAAATATACAAGATGCCACTTCATAAATTTCGTCCCGAGGTTATTTTAGGTGCTGCGTCACCTTATTATTGGGCTAGGCCCATGTAATTTCGAAATACATAAGTATAGGCTATTTTTAGAGTCCGTATGTGTGGGGAAACAAGAGATAGGGTTGATTTCGGACCCCTCCACCAAGGGCCACGAAATTCCCCCCTCTTCCTCCATATATACAGCCCTTAGGGCATCGTTTAGACATTGGGTTTTCTTTAGATTAAAAGTTCGCCATAGCTGCAACTTCGCGTACTTCGTTTGTGTTCAACGACCAGACAAAGGCGTCACAGAACCCCACCTTGATCAATAAAGCTTTCATCTTATATTCGCAATATCCAGATTGCAATTTCAGTTTCTTGCTTGTTCTTCGTTTGCTCGCAGGAAACAGACCCTCGTGGTCAGGTTGATCGTGCTCCGGCGTGGTCAATAACCTCTTGGAGTTGGTTTAGCGATTGCTAAGGCGCGACGTCCTCGCACGTTCGTAGTCGGATCGTCAAAGTCGACTGCCACCAAAGCGATATCCATCATCTCATCGAAAGATGGGACACCTTTGCCTCTATCACCATTGCCATGTCGTCGTCTCATGGGAACCCGGTTACCGGGATCACCCCACCTTCTATCGCATGTCATGCTCCCGCCGCACTTTCGTTTGCACCGGGATCTCAATCGACTTACCGGAACCGATATGTTGCCGTGGCATCACTTTCAGATTCGTTGTCGTGGCACCCCTTTCGTTTCTTCCACGATGACAAATGCTTCATATAATGCTCCTATCAATGTTTTTCATAAAACTTGCATAAAACTTGTTCATGTCATCCGCATCATGATAACAACAATTAACTGTTTAAATTGTTGTTGCAATAAATTACTAAAGCATATGGGGTTTTACCAGAATTGTTGTTGTTATTTCCGGCCTCATTTAAACTTGCCTAAATGTTTACTTTACTTATGCTCCACCTCTTGCCATGTTAACCAACATTTAATATTGTTGGGTACATAACCGAGAGAGAACTAAATAAGTCATGTTGTGTTTCGTCAATATGCAACGGAGCTGCATATTGAGCTCCACTTAATCTGTAGGATTGTTTGTTGCATATTGCCATGCCTTTTTAAACCAGACATGCATCATACTTGTTTGTGCATCGTGCCATGCTTTTGTGATGATTGTTTACTATGTTGTTTGCTTCTTTCTGGTGTTGCTTCTTCGGATTGGTTCCAGTAACGTCGTGATTGTGAGGACCCGTTCGACTACGTCCGTTTGTCTTCTTCATGGACTCGTTCTTCTTCCTTGCGGGATCTCAGGCAAGATGATCATACCCTCGAAATCACTTCTATCTTTGCTTGCTTAGTTGCTCGCTCTTTTGCTATGCCTATGCTGCGATACCTACCACTTGCTTATCATGCCTCCTATATTGTTGAACCAAGCCTCTAACCCACCTTGTCCCAGCAAACCGTTGATTGGCTATGTTACCGCTTTGCTCAGCCCCTCTTATAGCATTGTTAGTTGTAGGTGAAGATTGAAGTTTGTTCCTTGTTGGAACATGGAGATGTTGTTCCTTGTTGGAAGATGTTTACTTGTAGGGATATCACTATATATCTTATTTAATTAATGCATCTATATACTTCGTAAAGGGTGGAAGGCTCGGCCTTATGCCTGGTGTTTTGTTCCACTCTTGCCGCCCTAGTTTCCGTCATATCGGTGTTATGTTCCCGGATTTTGCGTTCCTTACGCGGTTGGGCTATAATGGGAACCCCTTGACAGTTCGCCTTAAGTAAAGCTCTTCCAGCAATGCCCAACATTGGTTTTACCATTCGCCACCTAGCCTTTTTTCCCCTGGGTTTCGCGGACTCAAGGGTCATCATTATTTTACCCCCCCCCCCCGGGCCAGTGCTCCTCTAAGTGTTGGTCCAACCTGTCAGCTGCCGGTGACCACCAGGGGCAACTCTGGGCTGGACTACCCGTACCTAAGACAATCTGAGTGTGCCCTGAGAAAGAGATATGTGCATCTCCTATCGGGATTTGTTGGCACATTTGGGCGGTGTTGCTGGTTTAGTTTTACCCTGTCGAAATGTCTTGTTGTACCGGGATACCGAGTCTGATCGGAACGTCTCGGGAGGAGGTCTATTCCTTCGTTGACCGTGAGAGCTTGTGATGGGCTAAGTTGGGACACCCTGCAGGGATCTGAACTTTCGAAAGCCGTGCCCGCGGTTATGGGCAGATGGGAATTTGTTAATGTCAGGTTGTAGTTAACTTGAACCTTAACTTAACTAAAATGAACCAATCACGTGTGTAATCGTGATGGTCTCTTTCCAGCGGAGTCCGGGAAGTGAACACGGTTGTTGGAGTTATGCTTGACGTAGGTTGCTATAGGATCACTTCTTGATCATACTTTTATCGACCATGCTTTGCCTTCTCTTCTCACTCTCATTTGCGTATGTTAGCCACCATATATGCTAGTCGCTTGCTGCAGCTCCACCTCATACCTTTTACCTTACCCATAAGCTTAAATAGTCTTGATCGCGAGGGTGCGAGATTGCTGAGTCCCTGTGGCTCACAGATACTTCCAAAACCAGTTTGCAGGTGCCAATGTTACAGAGCAGGTGTCGCAACCAAGCTCAAGAAGGAGCTCGATGAAGATCTTGTCCTTTGTGTTGTTTCGTTCTAGTTGTTCAGTAGTGGAGCCCAGTTGGGGTCGATCGGGGACCTTTGTCGCATTTGGGGTTCTTCTTTTATTTTGGTTCCGTAGTCGGACCTTGATTGTATCTGGATGATGTAATGCTTTATTCATGTATTGTGTGAAGTGGCGATTGTAAGCCAACCATGTATCTTTTTCCCTTATGTATTACCTGGGTTGTGTGAAGATTACCTCTCTTGCGACATTGCTTTCAATGCGGTTATGCCTCTAAGTCGTGCTTCGACACGTGGGAGATATAGCCGCATCGAGGCCGTTACAAGTTGGTATCAGAGCCTTCCCCGACCTTAGGAGCCCCATTGCTTGATCATTTTTAGCGGCCGAGTTGTGTCTAGAAAAATGTTTTGAGTCATTTAGGAATTATATATTGGAGAGTTTAGGAATTCTTTTTACTCCCCAGTCTCCTCATCGCTCTGGTAAGGCATCCTGACGTAGAGTTTTGACTCTTCTCTTCTCAAATTTCACTAAGAAAAATTTTAGGATCACGCGGGTATCTTGGAATCGTTCCAATGGTTTTATGATGAGAACATTGTCTTGGTGCCTCCTGTCAGGGGTTTTGTGGAAGTTTCCCGGGGAGTTGAGCTCTGAGGTGTTGTCGTCATAATTTTATCGTTGCAGTTCTGGAATACCTGAGTTTAGTACGCCGACATCGAAAATCTCTTTTATGCAGTTCGTTGGTGAGATAACCTCGACGCCACCCAGTACTGGGGCGGGAGTTCGGGAGTATTGCCATAGCTTGTATAACGGATGCTTTTCGAAGGTTGAGGTAGATGATTTCTGAAGGTTTCTTGGTTATGTGTTGAAGGATGGATATAGCTGGATGTAGGATTTGTTAGTTTTGGTGAGATATTATGCTTCCCCTGTATCCCCAACACCTGATTGCATAAGCGGAAAGTTTTGGGAGTTTATAAGTGGGAATTCAAGTAGCTCTTAGGATATCTTTCCGACAAATGTATGATATGAAATTGGGGTTCGACGTCTAGTGGTCCGCCTATTCACGGTCGGTTTTACAGTGGTCTCGTTGTGTCTTAAAGAGTCCTTGGCTATGCCGACTCGGGGACGCTTCGTATGTCATGTGCACTGCCTTGTACATGATGGTGCTGTACGATCGAGCCCGTGTAGGCCCCACCACGAAAACTTCAGACGAAACCTCAGTCATATGTTTGATTTGGCTTATTTTGCAAGCCAATCCTTTGTTTTGTTTTTGAGTTGTGGTATTCGAGTTGCTTCGAAGTCAAATGTTGATTCCATACCTTCCCCAAATGGTGTTTTCATACTCCGATGTGAATACCAATCCTTCATGATAATCGAGATTGTCATGTCAATCCTTTTCACCGGTGTGTTTCTCTTCAAGTGGATCCGAACATTTCAACATCCGCAAGATCCAATCTCAGCTTTCTCAACGGTGTTCGTTCATCCATCCCATGTTGTCTTTGTTTTCCCGCCCTCCCTCCCTTGTTTTCTTCAAGGACTCAGATTTCTTAATCGAGTATCCATCTTATTGATGTGAAGCCTCTCCATTCTTTTCCTTCAATGTTCTTATCCGGTGATGCTCATGAAGATTTTAATGAAGTTTCTAGTTCACCATTATTCATTATTTTTCTTCTCCGGTGGATCTAATTCAAGCTTTCAGTGTTGATCATATGTATTTCAAATGCTTTTATCATACCAGTGCACCTCATAATCATCCACTCTTCACTATTCATTTGTTCCGGTGTGTTCAAGATATCTCAAGTCTGTTATCTCATTCAAGTCATTTAATTCAACCGGTGCAATATCTTTCAAGTAATCATTTCAACGGTGTTTCTCTTGAGTGGGCCCTAACCCACAGGTCTTTTCCAGGATCTTACCTGACTCTTCTATTTTCTCGGAGGTATTCTCAAATTCTTGTCAAAGTTTGACGTAAGAATGAATTATCATCAGTCAAATGTAATTCTCCAAGATCTTTCAAATTCTTTTCATCGTTGGATCAACCTTTCCATTCTTCATTCCAGAGTGTCTAAATAATTCTTGGTGGTGTTCCTCGTCGTCATTCTCGGATTTGAAGACCGAAGAAGAATTTCTCTCAATCTTGTTCTTGCCTCTTCAGGATTCATGGTGCTAGCTTTATACCATTCTCTCATAATTATTTTCGGTTGTGAGAATTCTTTTCACCTATCCGGATCAATTCAGGAGCCTTTTCAGTTTGTTCATCCAGAGCCCATCATCTAAGATTTATTCATTCTCAGCTTTTAGCTATCATTCTCCAAATTTTACTGGTGCTTCGTTCAAGTGATCTTTAATCGGCTCGTGATCTCTTTGTTCTCATAGGATCTAAATACTTTCAAGCATCTTCGTTCATTTGTTAATTCTTCCCGGTGTTTCGTTATGTTTTATTCGTTCTTTTTCAATTCTTACGGTGGTTCGTTCAAGAGTTTTCTTCCTTTGTGTATCATATCTATGCATTCGTGCTTTTCAAATTCTACCGGTGGATCGTTGAAGACTTTCTCAAGTTTGCGCTATATCTATCTTAATCTTTCTTCGAGGATAAGTAGTATGCCAAATCCATTGCTTGTCAGCAATTAAATTGTTGAAGGATGCGCACAACGTAATTCTTATTCTTTGTTTCATCCAAGTGATTTAATTCTTTATTCCGGAGGCCCTTCAAATTCTCGGTTTCATTTGTTTCATTTTATCTTTTTCCCGGGGTTCCAACCTCTTTCAACTATGTAATCACGGAGATCTATCTAAATCTTTAAAAGGCTCCACCTTGTGTTTTCAATTTCTCTTTCTTTTCATTCATTTTGTTTACCGGAGTTCTTCATGAAGGTTCTACATGATGGTTCATCAAGGATTTAATTCCTTCTCGAAGTGTTCGTCAAGATTCTTTTCAGAGGAGCTCAAGCATTCTTCATCTGGCAATCCGGAGTGCATTTCTTTCTACCGTATCTTTGGAGGTGGTATTATACCATTCTTGATAATTTCATTCATGTTTCATAATTCACATGTTATTAAGAATGAGGTATTTTAAATCCATCAATCTCTTCATTGGAGTTATCTTGGGTTATATATCACCTAAAACCTTCCCTAAGGATTGTTGCTATTTATAGTGCTTATAAAGGACCCAAGTTCTTCTTTATCCTCCCGGTGAAATACGTTCTCGTCTCCTTGGTCATACCAATCCAATTTTTTTTCCCGTGAGTGGCAGGTTGTCACCTCATAATTTGAGATGTATTCTATAAGACCATATCAAGATTATTCTTTTTTGTTGTTGGTTTTCATTTGCAGTCGGAGTGCTGTCCAAATTATATCATTCCTAATCCTTTTCTATCTTGTTTTTAACCGAAGTGGTTTCAATATTTATCTTGCCCTTCAACCTCAAGGTTTTTCGCAATGTTCTTTGTTTCTCTTTTCTAAAGGAGTGTTTTCGACCTTATTCACCTTCGTTGTGTTCTTTCATAAAACTTGTTCATGTCATCCGCATCATGATAACAACAATTAACTGTTTAAATTGTTGTTGCAATAAATTACTAAAGCATATGGGGTTTTACCGAAATTGTTGTTGTTATTTCCGGCCTCATTTAAACTTGCCTAAATGTTTAGTTTACTTATGCTCCACCTCTTGCCATGTTAACCAACATTTAATATTGTTGGGTACATAACCGAGAGAGAACTAAATAAGTCATGTGGTGTTTCGTCAATATGCAACGGAGTTGCATATTGAGCTCCACTTAATCTGTAGGATTGTTTGTTCCATATTGCCATGCCGTTTTAAACCGGACATGCATCATACTTGTTTGCGCATCATGCCATGCTTTTGTGATGATTGTTTACTATGTTGTTTGCTTCTTTCCGGTGTTGCTTCTTCGGGTTGGTTCCGGTAACGTCGTGATTGTGAGGACCCGTTCGACTACGTCCGTTTGTCTTCTTCATGGACTCGTTCTTCTTCCTTGCGGGATCTCAGGCAAGATGATCATACCCTCGAAATCACTTCTATCTTTGCTTGCTTAGTTGCTCGCTCTTTTGCTATGCCTATGCTGCGATACCTACCACTTGCTTATCATGCCTCATATATTGTTGAACCAAGCCTCTAACCCACCTTTCCTAGCAAACCGTTGATTGGCTATGTTACCGCTTTGCTCAGCCCCTCTTATAGCGTTGTTAGTTGTAGGTGAAGATTGAAGTTTGTTCCTTGTTGGAACATGGAGATGTTGTTCCTTGTTGGAACATGTTTACTTGTTGGGATATCACTATATATCTTATTTAATTAATGCATCTATATAATTGGTAAAGGGTGGAAGGCTCGGCCTTATGCCTGGTGTTTTGTTCCACTCTTGCCGCCCTAGTTTCCGTCATATCGGTGTTATGTTCCCGGATTTTGCGTTGCTTACGCGGTTGGGCTATAATGGGAACCCCTTGACAGTTCGCCTTAAGTAAAGCTCTTCCAGCAATGCCCAACATTGGTTTTACCATTCGCCACCTAGCCTTTTTTTCCCTTGGGTTTCGCGGACTCAAGGGTCATCATTATTTTACCCCCCCCCCCCGGGCCAGTGCTCCTCTGAGTGTTGGTCCAACCTGTCAACTGCCGGTGACCACCAGGGGCAACTCTGGGGTGGACTACCCGTACCTAAGACAATCTGAGTGTGCCTTGAGAAAGAGATATGTGCAGCTCCTATCGGGATTTGTCGGCACATTCGGGCGCTGTTGCTGGTTTAGTTTTACCCTGTCGAAATGTCTTGTTGTACCGGGATACCGAGTCTGATCGGAACGTCTCGGGAGGAGGTCTATTCCTTCGTTGACCGTGAGAGCTTGTGATGGGCTAAGTTGGGACACCCTGCAGGGATTTGAACTTTCGAAAGCCGTGCCCGCGGTTATGGGCAGATGGGAATTTGTTAATGTTCGGTTGTAGATAACTTGAACCTTAACTTAATGAAAATGAATCAGTCGCGTGTGTAATCATGATGGTCTCTTTTCGGCGGAGTCCGGGAAGTGAACACGGTTGTTGGAGTTATGCTTGACGTAGGTTGCTATAGGATCACTTCTTGATCATACTTTTATCGACCGTGCTTTGCCTTCTCTTCTCGCTCTCATTTGCGTATGTTAGCCACCATATATGCTAGTCGCTTGCTGCAACTCCACCTCATACCTTTTACCTTACCCATAAGCTTAAATAGTCTTGATCGCGAGGGTGCAAGATTGCTGAGTCCCTGTGGCTCATAGATACTTCCAAAACCAGTTTGCAGGTGCCGATGTTACAGAGCAGGTGTCGCAACCATGCTCAAGAAGGAGCTCGATGAAGATCTTGTCCTTTGTGTTGTTTCGTTCTAGTTGTTCAGTAGTGGAGCCCAGTTGGGGTCGATTGGGGACCTTTGTCGCATTTGGGGTTCTTCTTTTATTTTGATTCCGTAGTCGGACCTTGATTGTATCTGGATGATGTAATGCTTTATTCATGTATTGTGTGAAGTGGCGATTGTAAGCCAACCATGTATCTTTTTCCCTTATGTATTACCTGGGTGGTGTGAAGATTACCTCTCTTGTGGCATTGCTTTCAATGCGGTTATGCCTCTAAGTCGTGCTTCGACACGTGGGAGATATAGCCGCATCAAGGGCGTTACACTCCTCGCGTGATTTGAGCTGGAAACAACGAACAACACAAGGGACACAAGGTTTATATTGGTTCGGGCCACCGTTGTGGTGTAATACTCTACTCCAATGTGTGGTGTGGTGGATTGCCTCAGGGGCTGATGAGGATCAGTACAAAGGAAGAACAACCCGCGGGAGGTGTTCTTGAGCTGGGGCGATGAACTGCTAGGGTGAGTTCAGTCGCCTCTCTTTCTCTCTGCTAGGCTTCTACCAGATTTCTAGATGTCTTCTCCCTAGGTCGCCCCCTCTACTCTATGGTGGCTAGCCCTATTTATAGAGGGCCTGGGCCTCTCCCCAAATAATGAGCCGGAAGGGCGCCAACAATTGGCCATTTTGAAGGGGAACATGTAGTACAAGTTATCCTGACCAAAGGTGGTCTTCAGCTGCCAAAAGTACTGGTGATGACGCCGTCTTGGGCTCCACGGTGACCTCCATCTTGCTGCTCTGCTGGTTTTGGTCTCGTTGCACCGGAATGGCAACCTTTGCCTGATGCCTTGGCCTGTGCTTGCCCCCTTTGCACCAAAGGGGAAACAAGGACACTGCGCAGGCCGGCGCCCGCCTGGTCTCGATCGTCATGGCTTGCGTCACGGGTTCCTCGCGAGGTACCCCTGCCTTGATCTCTTCGCCTCCTCGCGAGCCTGCCTGATGAGGTTGCCTCTGAGGAAGCTTCCTGTCATCCGCCCCGCGAGGCTTGGCCCCTGCTCATGAAGGTGGGCCGCGCTGGGCCCTTGCTCGAGCCACGCCGCAGGCAGGCAAGTCTGGGGACCCCCATTCCCAGAACGCTGACACTTACATTTCTCCTATTTTGCTTTATTAGCTCTATTAATATCATCTTTCAAAATGGAATCAGGAGTCATAGGAAGCAAAGTAATATTTTTGTCCTTATGAACAAGAGTATACTGATTGTTTCTACCATGGTGTACAAAATTTTTATCAAATTTCCATGGTCTACTAAGTAATAAGGAACATGCTTGCATAGGTACCACATGACAATCAACATAATCAACATATGTAGAGATACCAACATGCACACGAACGGTACGTGTTACATTAACCTTGCCGCTGTTGTTGAACCATTGGATGTAGTAAGGATGTGGATGCGGTCTTGTCGTGAGAGAGAGCTTCTCCACCATCTCCATTCTAGCCAAGTTGTTGCAGCTCCCTCCATCTATGATGACGCGAATAGAACATTCCTTCACAACTCCCTTGGTATGGAACAAATTGTGCCTCTGATTTTTCTCAGCTTGTGTAACCTGCACACTCAAAACATGTTGAGCAACTGAACATTCATACCTGTTGGCATCTTCAGCAGCCATGTACTGCCTCTCATGATCAAAATCATCTCCACCGTGTTCTTCATGTGTAATAAGAGCCAAAGTCTCCTCATCATAGTCACTAGCGGACTCATACACACCATCCTCAGTAGCAATCATCACACGCTGAAATTTGCATTCTCGCGCAAAATGTCCTCTTCCCATACAACGATGACAAATAGTATCACTTGTGTGCCCTGTTGATGCCATGGAAGAAAAAGAGCTCTGTGCAGGCCTGGTAGGTGTGCTCTTGGAAGATAGTGGTGGTTGTGCCTGCTTTCTTATATCACGGCTGGAGGTGGCACCTGATGGAGGTGCTGGTGTAGTGGAAGTAGAGGATGCACGTGGTATCCATGATGAAGATCGACCTGCAGAAAAGTTAGTTCGCACCAATGCGTGTCAATCCTATACTTCACGTTCAGCTTTACAAGCAAGATGGAATAAACGAGTGATTTTATGATACTCCTTATACTCTAGAAAATGGTCTGAATCTCTCTATTTAATCCACCCATAAAACGTGCAAGCATAGCTTCATTCTCCTCAACAATACCACATCTAATCATGCCAGTTTGTATTTCCTGATAATGTTCTTCTACATAATTTTTTCCTTGTCTTAAATGCTGCAATTTTTGAATTAATTCACATTGATAATATGGTGGAACCCAACGAGTACGCATAGCAGTTTTCAAAGCAGCCCAAGTAGCTGGAATATGATATAATCTACAATGTTCAGACCACCAAACACATGCAAAGCTAGTGGAAGCACAAATAGCAGCAGGAACACGTCTCTCCTCAGGATATTGTAAACATGTAAATAGTTGTTCAGTTTCTAACTCCCAAGTAAGATATATATCAGGAACATATCTACCCTCAAATGGTGGAATATTCAATTTCAGTTTAGGGAGATGGTCATGATCTCGTACCTGAGGGAGAGCCCTACCATTGCCATTATTTGCATGTGGACGACCTAGTGGTTGTGGTGCTGGTGGTTGCACGTAGTTCTGATTTTGATCAACCTCATCCTCGTAATCTACCGCATAATCATCCTCCTTCGCATCAGTAGCAGGAGCCATCGAAGTATCAACAGCAGCACCAACAGTTTGGCCAGGCATAAGAGGGACACGGCTCGCTCGGCGACGGGCTATTTCGTGATGAGGAGGTAGTCGTTGTTGTTGTTGCTGGTGTTGTTGTTGTTGTTGTTGTTGTTGTTGTTGTTGTTGTTGTTGTTGTAGAGGTGCATTAGGTGCAGCCGGTGGTGGTGGTGGAAGACGCGCGAGAAGTTCATTAAACTTTTTATCGAGCTTTGTTTCGAACGTCTTCTCCATGGCATATGTCTTCTCCATGGCCTCTTCAAATCTGTTTAGCACATCTTGCACATGTCCACTCACCATTTGCTGAAATTTATCATGCAACTCCTTATTCGTCATGTTCTACCAGTCAGTCTCGTCGGCTTGTGAGCCTGCCATGGTTAGAAGCAATAGTAACACACAAGAATAAATCCTACAGAATACTAACAAGAGGTGGTGGTGGGTGTCACAAATCCATCAAGCAAATTTCAAATTCTTACCAGTTCTTACCCAGCAGCGGGCGGTGATCGGCAGCCGTCGTAGTCAAAACACTCAAAGCTTGGATAGAGTGATTACCAGGGAGAGTCAAACGCACGATGTAGATGTATGTGGAGCTGGGAAGACTTATAATATGGTAGCAAAAACAACCAGCAATAATCTATTCAGAGATGCAAAGTTGAATAAACGCTCAACGACGGTGCTGTGCTGGTCCTAGGCTAGACCGTGCTAGAGACGCGAGCCTAGAACACTAACACAATCACGACGCTGCATGTAAACAAGGGAGGAGCACGCTCTGAATTGTTTTCTTTTTTTACTCTTCTTGCACTTTTTTCCTCTCTTTTTTTGCTCCGCAACAATTGTTTTTCGAAAAAGTCTACAAATGGTCTAAAAACTGCCTAGCCAGAATTTTCTAGACTTAGTTTTTTTTAGTTTGGAACTATTTTTCTACTACGGGTAGCACGGAATCTCGGGAGTCCTACTCTGGCATAACTCGAAGTACCGCATGATCTGGAACTCGAAAGTAATGCAAAAAATACTGGACTCAGACTAGGAATGGTGGCGGAGATGAATCTGTGGAACTCGGACTGGTGGCGAATATATGTAGGGCGGTGGAACACGGACTGGTGGCGAATCTGTGATGGAGGTGGACTCGGATTATCATGATGGCGATGGATATGTGGTATATGGCAGCGGCAATGACGATGGAGGTATATGGCAGCGGTGATGACAATGGTGGTATATGACAGCGGTGACGATGATGGTGGTATATGGTGCGGTGATGATGATGACGCGGCGGCGGTGTGACTACTTGTGAACAGAACTCGAAACTCTAAAGGACTAGACACTAAGACCAGCAACTAGACACGACGATGCAACCACAAATTCAACAATGCAAAACCCTAATAAGATTACGCAAAGGCTCAGATTGGTTCGGATATGATGAACTAACCCTAATTTTTTGTGGCTTTTTCGTGGACTGTAGGTATGAAGAACATACTCGATCTAAACTATGAAAAACTGTAAAATCTCACCGAGCAACCTGGAAATCTGATACCACTTGATAGAGGCAAAGGTGTCCCATCTTTCGATGAGCTGGTGGCTATTGTTCTGGAGGAAGTCGACTTTGACGATCCGACTATGATCGTGCGAGGATGTCGCGCCTTAGCAATAGCTAAACCAACTCCGACTATGATCTTCCAATCCCTTCATTTGGTGAATCAAATATGTTGTAGGAGTTGGATGACAAAAGTGCGAGACTGGCAACACCTTCATCTTTAGTATATTTGGAGTCGGAGTGATGTAGGGTGGAACCCTATGCGGCCGATCTTTCACTAAAGGAGTGGATCCCAACTAAGAACACGAAGAACACGGGGAAGAACAAAGAGAAATCACAAGGGGAAACACTCAAGAACAAGTCCAATCACACATCCACTAGACAATCAAACACACAAAATCCACAAGGTACATGAACAACAAAGGGAAAGATTCAAGGTAAGGTTCATCTCCATGAGGAGGTCTTGAAGGGTGCCACCCAAGAGGGTGTCTTGAATCCAAGGGGATCTTCTCCGTAGAGGAGCTGCGGTCTCTCTCATGGGTAGATTCGTAATGGATGAGCAAAGCTCTATCTCTAAATGAGCTAATCCTTTGCTAACCGTAACTAGGAGGAGGTGGAGGAGTATATATAGTCTAAGGCCACGAAGGGGGAAGTGAAGAGGGGATACATGGGCCTCTGGCCCGGCTATGCACGCGCAGGTGCCGGAAGTCCGAGCTGGGGGCCGGATGGCCGGGGCTTCAGGAGGCGCCGGATGTCTGGGCTCGAGCCGGATGTACGGACTGAAGTGGCCAAACTTTTGGTGCGTTCTTCGTCGATGCCGGATTTCCGGGGGAGAGGCCGGATGTCCGGGAGTTGGCGGGGCATCGGATGTCCGGGCACATGGGCCGGATGTCCGGCCGCTGATGCCGTTGGCCGTCTGTTGGGGCAGCTCGTGCGTGGCAGCCCAGGCGCTGGATGTCCGGCCGTTGTAGCTTCAGCAGCTCCGTCTTCTTCCGTCATCGCTTCCAGGCTTCCCTCATGGATGGTGTAGTTGTTCCATGGCACTTGCACTCCTCCTCCTCGTCTGCAGTGTTCCGACAATACATATGCATGCACATGAGTGGAGTCTCAAGTAGTATAGCATCCTCGAAGGGGTCAAGTGAGCACATGTAAAGGAGATGATTCACCTTTGTATATGTGAAGTAGATGTCGCATGTGTCAGTTGCCGTACGGAATCTTGACATGGTGATGTCCATAGGATGCTCCGCATCATCTCCCCTTCCTTGGGAAATATTCGACCTCGGATCGAAAACCAAATCACCATGGGAAAGAGATTGCTTTGCCGTGTAGTAGTGGACGTTCACCAAGTACTTCTCATCTTGAAGCTCGAAATGGGCACTCTCCAATGTCGCACCATCTTGTGATTCCTTCAAAAGGAGTAAGGACAACAAACACTGGGAAAAACAAATGTGGTTAGTGTTAGTGCAAAACGAAGCATTCAAGAGGTGAGTCACCAAACAAGTGTCGTCATCATGCAAAGAATATGGTGTGACAAAGGATTGTGACATGGCATGTAAGCATATCAATCGAGCACAAGCAAAGATATCATGGGGTCAAGCATGTAAATGTGAGGTAGTGATGCAAATATGTGTAACAACAGAATAAGCATCTACCTCAAAGTCATAGCAAGCATGGACAAAGCACTCAATGAAAGATCTATGGTAGGCATAATAAGAATTCACAACACTAAATAAAATGAAGTGTCTAAACACGTGGGTCAAGTGCAAGACAATCCGAGCGTAATGTGCATGGGGTGTAGTGAATATTGTGTCGCACTCAACACAATGGAAATAGCAATTGTTCATCATGTGTGAGGCAATCAAGGCAAGCATGTAGCAATCAATGGGACATTGCATATGGGAAGTGATGACATTGTTGCAACCAAACATATGAGAGGGGCAAGTAATCCAAGAATTGGATGCAACACACAAGGCATATATATCATGATGCATGGAATGGTGAAAATGACAAGTCAAAGCAAGATCTCTAACATGTGAGCAATCAATTCCAAGATGAACATTAAGTCTCATGGTGCAAGAAACACAAGTAGTATGATCCGCAATATCCATGCTCAAGAAAGATGTCACCTTGAAGGCGTGTCCTTGTGCATTCTTCACAATGTCGAAGTGGTAGGAAAGGTGGTGTAGAAGCGAGTCATGGTCGAATGTATGAGGATCGCTCTCAAGAGATCGAATGGTCAACTCACGTGGAGCGGAAGTCAACACAAAGTTTAGTATGCTACACATGCACAAAAGAAAGCAAAGAATGTATGCGCATGGTAGATAAACACATCATCCATCATGTGGTTCTCTTCTCTTGCACATAACCATTAGAAGCACAAGTGCATGAATAATATGATGCAACAATGGCTATATTCATGGCACTAGGTATATGATGCAAAGAGGTAAGACAAGCATGCTTCACAAGGAGTATGTGAAAATCTTGAAATATATATAAGAATGCTATGGGGACAATCTCATTAGCAAGACTAAAGGCATAGTTGCACTCAATACATGGCAAATCATCTAGCATGAGAGAGGCAACATATGGAGCTATATGACAAGAAGCAATAATAATCATGTGCAAAGCATGTAGATGGTTGTCATCAACCACATGAAATGAGCAAGTATGAATCATTGGTGATGCAACATAAGAAAGCATAGTAATCAAGGCGTGTAAACTAGTGGAGCGAAGATGCAACACACTAGAGGAAATCATGGCCATCATGTCATGTGAGCAAATAATAGGCAAAGGGAATGCACATGACATATCGCAAGCACAAGAACAAAGCAAGATCATAATGTCATCATAGGAATGGGTCATAGATGGAACATGGCAATAACAAGTAATATCTCCACCAAGCTTGCAACTACACATACAAGTATGAGAATCAATCGTCATGTGTAATGCAAAGCATGGGTCAAAAATGCATGGCAAAGGCATAGGAATGGGCATATCATGCAAAGTGAACATGGCAAGATGGGCATAGAATATGTATTGGCCAATAATCCATAACCATGTGAGGGACATGTAGAATAAATGTGCGAAGTGTTTGCATGAAGAGAGCCGTGGGAAAGAAAATCCATGGGATCCCAAGTCATCATTGCTCTCTAAAGCTCATTTTGTCAACCCATGGGATTGTGATGTTGACAAGTATTTGTGGGTACCTACACAAAAGAGACACAAGCCAAAGAAATTGTGTGTGTGGTAAATGTACACATCATCCATCATGATGTGTATGTGCACGTGAGAGTTAGTACAAGATAAGCATAGCTCAAAGAAATTTGATGCATGGTATAAGAACATGCCATCCATCATGAAAGAATAGTTATTTTCTATAACACGATGGGGACACAAATTGAGTGTGCAAGTATGTGGCCCAACAATAGCATGGTTATTCATGGGAAACGTATGGTGCACACAAGTATTGGGATCATGCAATGAATGGGACGAATCAAAATCTCCTAAAATGTATGAGGAAACTAGGGGTCTCCTCATGAGAAATATTGGAAACATCATATGGAGAAAATGGACAACATCCAAAACAATGCATATCCGAAGCTAGGTGGTCATGGCATGGCATATGATATAAATGATGCAAAGGGAGCATATCAATATCATCACAAGAAAAACAAATGCCAATAACCATGGGCTTGTCATCTATGCCATATGTGCAAATTGGGTTTATTTTAAATGCATATGCATAGTCACTATGAAGAGATTGCAAATATAACATATGCTTGATCTCATGCATAGCATATGACAAGTAAAGCGGATTGGCAAACATGATGTGACCTAAGGAATTGTCACAAGAAATCCTATGCAACATGGCATCACAACTAATAGACTCCACATGACAATCATCAAACTCATCATAAATGGGTAAATCATTGCATGGGGAAGTCGCACTAGCATGAAGCATGGTAATAGGTTGATCAATATCATGCAAGCAATCAATGTCAAGAATGTCCACTAGTGGGACTAGAGCATCACCGTCACCTATGTTACCTTTGTCATTCCAATCAATTGGTGTAGGTGAGGTGGGAAAGACCCAATGGTGGTCAACTTCATCTTGGTGGAACCATGTGGGGGGTGCATCATATTCCACCATGGCCATCGTCTTGTCCAAAGATAGGACGAAGTCGTCGCGAATCGGCGCGTCATCGTATATGGGACCTAGCACCAAATGAGAAGAGACAATCAAGGTAGAGGTCAAGACATTAGTGTTCAAAGTGGCCTCACATGACCTATCAACTATCTCACTCTCTCTATGTGGTGGTTCACTCACTCCCTCAAGGTAGGTGCACTCAATCTCACGTATGTTGGAGTCACTCTTCTCACTCAAGTGGTGGGGGTTGTGGCTCTCCTCACATGGGAATTGTGGAAACACATCATATATGGGGCTAGTTGTGAAGTCACTCCCATTATCAATATGGTGGCAAAAGTCACTCAAGTCATCATATGTCACTGTTGTCGAAGGGAAAATCCCATGCTCAACCATGTCATTGTCGTCGCCATGGGTGAAGGCCGAAGATGGCACATCATCACTCTCACCTCCTAAGATGGAAGCATCCTCCATGCTCGTCATCACGTCGCATGCCTCCAAAGCTTGTTGCTTGACGGTCTCCGTAGTCGTACTCATCGCTGCATTGTCTTGAAAAAGAGTCATCGAGGACTCGGCAACATCTATGCCACAAAGAGGTATGGCGGTGAAGTCAAACTTGGGAGCATCATCTTGGAGCTCGTCGGGATTGGACATCTTGGTGGTACTATCCTCATGCTCGTTCTCATGGAGCTTGGTCGTCACGAAGTGAGCTTGGGGTGGAGAAGCCTTGGCCTTCATGAGTTCTTGTTCCGCCTTGAGAGCACCAATGTAGTTGTCATCGAGGGACTTGTAGTTCTCGGGGAAGATCCTCTTGGAGATGTCATTGTGCAATCCCATCATGAAGTGGAACTTCATCGAAATGGGGTCGTCCACGCCGGCTCGTCGCAACGCAATTTTCATCTCCTTGAAGTACTCATCGATGGACTTGGATCCTTGGATGGTGTTCTCCAATTGGCGTAGAAGTCATTCCATGTAGGTTGGAGGCACAAACTCTCGCCACATAGCTCTCTTCGTCATGGGCCAGCTCATGTCGTAGGTCTCCGAAGGTGTGTGAAGCCACCATGTGGACACGTTGTCATGGAAGTTCCATGTGGCGCACTTCACTTGATCTTCCTGAGGAACTTGATGTAGCTTGAGGTAGTCATCCATCAAATGCTCCCACTCGAGATACTCCTCGGGTTCGAGAGTCCCATAGAAAGGAATCTCATGGTCGGTGTCGATGTTGTAGTAGCTCGTGGAAGTCACGGACTTGAGCTTGGGGAGCTTCTCTTGAGCATAGTCTTGAGTTGCTTGTTGGCAAAGATTCCGTATATCCGAAGGCGAAGATGCCTTGAAGTCGCTTGGCGAAGATGCCAAGGGAGATGGTGAAGTCGTTGAGCGGTTGTTGGTGTTGAGATCTTGACCTTCACGTTCATGGGGGTGATGGTGTCGATGCCGATGTGACCTTCCCGAAGATGGTAGCTTGGAAGCATGTGTACTTGAACGTCTTCTCGAAGATGAGGAAGATCGCTTGTAGGACTTGATGAGGGCTTTGATCCCCTCCGTTTGAGCATGCATCGCGGTGTCGGTGGAGTTTTTCGTGGCATCAAACTCGTCGTTGTTTTTGTAGATCGAAGGTGAAATGCCTTGCCTATCCATCACAAGAGTCGAGTAGAGGTGAGTAGGAAATGAGATAAACAATACCAAGTTACCTTTTCCCAAAGTTGAGTATGTATCCCGTTTCACTCAATGTGAGAAGAAAGAATAGTGGAATTGGTACCAGACTTGTTCACTCACACCTACAAACTAAAGCTTATGGAGTAGCTCGGTGAGGATAGTGGCACAAAAATTTAATGCAAAATGTTAGCAAGAGTGAATAATGTTGAAAGAGATTCACAAATTTGCAAGTGAAACAAGTAGACCAATAGCAATATGTGGCACACGGAAACACACACACGGATAGATAAATGGGCTCGTGCAACCAAGGAATGAGCTCAAAATGTGGAATCCACGGAAAACGCTCTTGTTGCACAACTCTAGAGAGAAGCTAGCATGATTGCTCAATAGGCGGATACAACACTTGTGCACAACCTATAGGAGACAACAATGCAACGACTTCTATCCCAAGTATGCTATGTATATGATGTTCCCGGAGTTTATCTCAAGATGATCCAAGATGATCGGATATGACTATCTTATATGCAATGGGGTATGATGCTATGACACTTGCTTACAAGCTTCTTTGCTCTTTCTCTTTTGCTTAGAAGCTTTATTATTATTTTTTATGGCCACAATGCGAAATGCACAAACCAAGATAATAATTTGGTATATATAAGAACAATATTGTGACACAAGGCATGATATGATACCAATGTGATAAGGTATGTATGTCGGATCACTGGCTCCGGCAAAACCCTTGAGTTTCGAACACTGGGGTGTGCGCAAAGGTTTTGTCCCTATTGATCCACGCCCTAGCTCTCTAAGATCTCGCGGATGAACTCGACGAACTTGCAACACAAAGACACAAGATTTATACTGGTTTGGGCCACCGTTGTGGTGTAATACCCTACTCCAGTGTGGTGGTGGTGGATTGCCTCTTGGGCTGATGATTAACAGTACAAGGGGAAGAACAGCCTCCTGAGGTTGAGGTGTTCTTGTGTTTGGCGAACTTGTGTGGGTGAGATGCCTCTGAATGAGTTCTCTCACTTCTTTCCCCGAATCAGTCCCCCTCTACTGTGGTGGCTAGTTCTACTTATATAGGCCTTGGTCCTCTCCCCAAATATTGAGCAAGAAGGGAGCCAACAATGGCCAATTTGAAAGGGGACAACTAGTACAGCTTATCCTGACAAAAGTAGTCTTCGCGTGCAAAAGGCTCTGGTGGTGACGCCGTCTTGGGCTCCACAATGACCTCCGTCTTGCCGTCCTGCAGGTCTTGGTATCATTGCACCGATATGGAAACCTTTCCTTGATGCCTCGATACTCCGCGCCTGCGCTTGCCCCCTTGGCACCAAAGAGGAAGCAAGGACACTGCGCGCTGGCGCCCGCCTAGCGCCCGCTTGGTCTCAATCGTCATGACTCACGTCATGAGGACCTCGCAAGGTTTGCCTTGCCTTGATCTCTCTGCCCCTCGTGAGCCTGCTTGGCGAGCCTTCTCCCGAGGAGGTCTTGCATCATCAGCCTCGCGAGGCTTGGCCCCTCGTGAGGGTCTTGAATACCTCATCGATGAAGATGGGTCGTACAGGCCTGCCAGCTCAGCCACACCGTGGGCCGCAGGCAGGAAAGTCTGGGGACCCCCGTTCCCAGAATGCCGACAATGTATGCAATGGATGGTGTAGATCACTAATGTGCACAAGTAACGTTGCCGGCAATACTCAAATGGCTAGTCTCGATAGGCAAGTGATGCAAAATGGGCTAGGGGTTAACAATGTAATGGCACAGAGAATATGCAATGGATGGATACCACGATACCAAGATGATATGGAGGTTACCGTCCAATGTGATCATGAGTGGCGGTGTTCTTGATGTAGATACCAAGATGATGGAGACTCGTCCCTAAGTAGCCGAAACACCTTAGGAAACGGAAAAACCGCGAACTCAAGATCTCAAAAGACATATGTCAAATGCTGGTAGCACGAAAGCGGTGGTGGTTGCGGAAGCTCAACGGGATTGCGAAAATGCAATGATGGGTTTTGAGACGCAATGCGGAAGTGGGGGTAAAGTGGTGGACTATAAACAGTGTCGAAGTTGGAAGCAAGGTCCCTAAGTAGCCGAAACAGCTTAGGAGACACACCTCAGAACACCAACAAAATTGGGTTAAGTTGGGTTGGTGGAAGTGTATGGTGGGTAAGCCTATGAGGAAGTTATGGTGGTGGTTGATGAAGAAACAACCGTCCCTAAGTAGCCTAAACACTGTAGGAGACTCGAATCACAACTCAAACAACCAAAAATTCTATGGGGAACAAAATTCATTAGGTTGCGGATGGCTATGGTGGTTTTGCGGAAGTTATGGTGGAATCCCTAGGCAAAGATGCCAAAGTGCCAAAATTTTGATGGAGTCAAATGGTGTTGAAACCTATCTAGATAGATAGAGGATGTCAATAGCTACTCAACGAGCTAAAGAACGTGAAAATCGGACTTTGGATGTGAAAGTTACGGTCAAAACGGTGAAACACGGGAGGCCGATGCTCCAGGGGTCGGACATCCGGGGTCGGGGGTCGGATATCCGGGGGCTGATGTCCAGAACCATGTTGTTTTCATGCTCCAGGAGCTGGATGTCCGACTTGGGGCCCGGATGTCCGATCTAAGGCCCGGATGTCCGGCCTGACGATTCCACATCTTCTTTGGGGCGGAAATTTTCGAATTGGGGGCGGAAATTGATGATTCCAAGAGCAAAATTGATGAGATTTCGTGGATGGTAGGTGAGGAAACTTGGGGAGATGCTAGATCCACTCGAAACTAAGCAAACCCATGGATCAAAATCAACAAAACTTCATCAAAGCAACAAATCACAAAAAAAAATTGGGGCTATTTTTGGTGGGGAATTTTCGAATTTAGGACGAAATCAACAAAATTAGGCTAGAAAACAAAGAGGTGAGGCTCCGAAATCATGATCAACGTGGCTCATGATACCAAGATGATGTAGGGTAGAACCCTATGCGGACGATCTTTCATGAAAGGAGCGGATCCCAACTAAGAACACGTAGAACACGGGGAAGAACGGAGAGAAATCACTAGGGGAAACACTCAAGAACAAGTCCAATCACACATCCACTAGACAATCAAACACACAAGATCCACAAGGTACATGAACAGCAAAGGGAAAGATACAAGGTAAGGTTCATCTCCATGAGGAGGTCTTGAAGGGGGCCACCTAAGAGGGGGTCTTGAATCCAAGGGGATCTTCTCCATAGAGGGGCCGCGGTCTCTCTCGTGGAGTAGACCCGTAATGGATGAGCAAATCTCTATCTCTAAATGAGCTAATACTTTGCTAACCCTAACTAGGAGGAGGTGGAGGAGTGTATATAGTATAAGGCCACGAAGGGGGAAGCGAAGAGGGGATACATGGGCCTCTGGCCCGGCTATGCACGCGCAGGTGCCAGATGTCCGGGCTGGGGGCCGGATGTCTGGGCTTCAGGAGGCGCCGGATATCCGGGGCTCGGGCCGGATGTCCGGGCTGAAGTGGCCAAACTTTTGGTGTGTTTTGTCGTTGATGCTGGATTTCCGAGAGAGAGGCAGGATGTCCGGGAATTGGCGGGGCACCGGATGTCCGGCCGCTGATGCCGTTGGCCGTCTGTGGGGGCAGCTCGTGCGCGGCTGCCCAGGCGCCGGATGTCCGGCCTCTGGCGCGGATGTCCGGCCGCTGTAGCTTCAACATCTCCGTCTTCTTTCGTCATCGCTTCCAGGCTTCCCTCGCGGATGGTGTAGTTGTTCCTTGGCGCTTGCACTTCTCCTTGTCGTCCATAGTGTTCCAAAAATACCTATGCATTCCCACGAGTGGAGTGTCAAGTAGTATACCATCCTCTAAAGGGTCAAGTGAGGACGTGTAAAGGAGATTATTTACCTTTGTGTATGTGAAGTAGATGTCGCACGTGTCACTCACCGAACGGACTCTTGACATGGTGATCTCCATAGGATGCTCCGCGTCATGGAGTGATATCTTCTCTCGGAGTGGTTGTCGGAGTCGGAGCCGGATACCCATTCACCAACATGAGCTTGATGTCTTCGTCTTGTGTAGCTCTTTGATGATTTGTCTTTCCTTTCCAAATCCTTGCTCCCGCGAGAGGATCTTCGTTCATAACGATCATCCCTACTCCTTCTTTCTCTTGGTGGTGATTCTTCTCTTTTGCCTCTCCTTTTAGGTGAGTCTTCTCTTCTTTTGTAGGGAGCAGTACACTCACTAAAGTAGTATCCGGGTTTTCCACAATTATAGCAATTGCGGTCACGACTAGAAGATCTTTTTTCATTGTAGGACCTTGACTTGTAACTTCTTTCTTTGCTTTTACTCTCGTGGGACTTGTTGAAGTTCTTCACCATTAGGCTCAGTTCTTCATTGAGGAATTGTTTCTCACTTGATGTTGTAGGGGCATCACATGAAGCTTTTTAAGCACCACTAGACTTGTTGTGAAACTCTTACTTATCCTTGAGTGACATCTCATGAGCAACAATTCTACCAATGACTTCTGTTGGCTTGAGATCTTTGTAATTGGGCATCATTTGGATCAATGTGCACACGGTATCATACTTCCCATCTAAGGTCCTTATGATCTTCTTGATGACCAATCTGTCGGTCACCTCTTCACTTCCTAAGCCGGCAATCTCATTTGTGATAAGAGCAAGCCTAGAGTACATTTTAGCGACACCTTCGCCATCCTTCATTTTGAACTTGTCAAGTTGACTTTGAAGCACATCCAATTTGGATTCCTTGACAGACTCGGTACCTTCATGCATATCAATCAAAGTATCCCAAATTTCCTTTGCATTCTCAAGGCGGCTGGTTTTGTTGAATTCTTCGAGGCGCAATCCATGGAGGAGGATATCGCAAGATTGAGCATTGTATTGCAACATCTTCAATTGTTCCACGGTTGCTTCACGATTTGGTTATCTGTCATCAAAGAATTCACGTTGCAAGCCAATACACACAATCGCCCAAACGGTGGGATTATGTCCAAGAATATGCATTTTTCATCTTATGCTTCCAACTAGCAAAATTAGTACCATCAAAGTAAGGACCTCTATGGTGGTAATTTCCCTCACTAGACGCCATACTCTCCTAGGTTGTGAAACCAAGGCTATGATCACCAGAGCTATGGAAATCAAGGCAAATGGAGACCAAAGCTCTGATACCACTTGTAGGATTGAAAGAAGGTCTAGAGGGGGGTGATTAGACTACTTAACCAACTAAAAACCTGGCCTTTTCCCAATTTTAAGTCTTGGCAGATTTTGACAACTTAGCACAAGTCAAGCAATCAACCTACACATGCCATTCAAAGATTATAGCAGCGGAATGTAAATCATTGCATATGAATGTAAAGGGACGGGTTTGGAAAGGCAAACGCAATGTAGACACGGAGATTTTTGGCGTGGTTCTGATAGGTGGTGCTATCATACATCCACGTTGATGGAGACTTCAACCCACGAAGGGTAACGGTTGTGCGAGTCCATGAAGGGCTCCACCCATGAAGGGTCCATGAAGAAGCAACCTTGTGTATCCCACAGTGGCCATCGCACACGAAAGACTTGCCTCACTTGGGTAGATCTTCATGAAGTAGGCGATCTCCTTGCCCTTACAAACTCCTTGGTTCAACTCCACAATCTTGACGGAGGCTCCCAAGTGAAACCTAACCAATCTAGGAGACACCACTCTCCAAAAGTTAATAGATGGTTTGTTGATGATGAACTCCTTGATCTTGTGCTTCAAATGATAGTCTGCCCAACACTCAACTCTCTCTCACATATTTGGCTATGGTGGAAAGATGATTTGAGTGGAAAGCAACTTGGTGAAGGCTAGAGATCAAGATTCTTGTGGTTGGATTGGAATATCTTGGTCTCAACGCATGATAGGTGGTTCTCTCTCAGAAAATGAATGCTAGAAGTGTAGGCACGTTCTGATGGCTCTCTCTCAAATGGAGAGGAGGGTGGAGGGGTATATATAGCCTCCACACAAAATCTAACGGTTACACACAAAAGAGCCAACTCGGTCAGACCCAATGTATAAACTCGATGAGACCGATTCAGTTGAAAATGTGAATGTTAGGCTTTTCGGTGGGATCGACATGATCAACTCGGTGGGACCGATGAGCTAGGGTTAGGGCAAAACTTGGTGAGACCAATTTCAGTAACAAGCAAACAGAGAGTTGTCTGGCAAACTCGGTGGGACTGATCACTCCTTCCGGTAATACCAAAACATTACAAAAGAGAAACATAGTGTGACGCCCCCGATTCAATCGTACACTAATCATACACCAAAACGTGTATGATCAAGATCAGGGACTCACGGGAAGATATCACAACACAACTCTACAAATAAAATAAGTCATACAAGCATCATATCACAAGCCAGGGGCCTCGAGGGCTGGAATACAAGAGCTCGATCATAGACAAGTTAGCGGAAGCAACAATATCTGAGTACAGACATAAGTTAAACAAGTTTGCCTTAAGAAGGCTAGCACAAACTGGGATATAGATCGAAAGAGGCACATGCCTCCTGCCTGGGATCCTCCTAAACTACTCATGGTCGTCGTTAGCGGGCTGCACGTAGTAGTAGGCACCTCCCGAGTAGTAGTAGTCGTCATCGATGGTGGCGTCTGGCTCCTGGGCTCCAACGTCTGGTCGCGACAATCGGGTGTAGAAAGGGGGAAAAGAGGGAGCAAAGCAATCGTGAGTACTCATCCAAAGTACTCGCAAGCAAGGAGCTACACTACATATGTATGCATTGATATCAAATGGAATAAGGGTATCATATCTGGACTGAACTGCAGAATGCCAGAATAAGAGGGGGATAGCTAGTCCTATCGAAGACTACGCTTCTGGTAACCTCCATCTTGCAGCATGGGAAGAGAGTAGATGGTAAGTTCACCAAGTAGCATCGCATAGCATAATCCTAACCGATGATCCTCCCCTCGTTGCCCTATGAGAGAGCGATCACCAGTTGTATCTGGCACTTGGAAGGGTGTGTTTTATTAAGTATCCGGTTCTAGTTGTCATAAGGTCAAGGTACAACTCCATGTCGTCCTGTTACCGAAGATCATGGCTATTCGAATAGATTAACTTCCCTGCAGGGGTGCACCACATAACCCAACACGCTCCATCCCATTTGGCCGGACACACTTTTCTGGGTCGTGCCCGGCCTCGGAAGATCAACACGTCGCAGCCCTACCAAGGCACAACAGAGAGGTCAGCACGCCGGTCTAAATCCTATGGCGCAGGGTCTGGGCCCATCGCCCATTGCACACCTGCACGTTGCGAACGCGGCCGGAAGCAGACCTAGCCTAGCAGGCGTTCCAGTCCAATCCGGCGCGCGCCACTCAGTCGCTGACGTCACGAAGGCTTCGGCTGATACCACGACGTCAAGTGCCCATAACTGTCCCCGCGTAGATGGTTAGTGTGTATAGGCCAGTAGCCAGAGTCAGATCAAATACCAAGATCTCGTTAAGCGTGTTATTTTGAAATAACCGCGAACGCCGACCAGGGCCAGGCCCACCTCTCTCCTAGGTGGTCTCAACCTGCCCTGTCGCTTCGCCACAAAGATCCAGACAGAGGGCCGTTGGGACAAAGGTCCTTTCAGCCCCCAATTCGTGAATCACCCGTGAGTGCTCCACAAGCCGACCCATCTTTAGTCACCACATGTATCATGTATAAAGTATATAGTATATATCCGTGATCAACTCCCGAGTGATCACGGCCCGATAGTATAGCATGGCAGACGGAGAAGAATGTATGGCCACTGATGATAAACTAGCATCCTATACTAAGCATTTAGGATTGCAGGTAAGGTATCAATAGTTGCAGTAACAATGACAGGCTATGCATCAGGATAGGATTAACGGAAAGCAGTAACATGCTACACTACTCTAATGCAAGCAGTATAGAGAGTAGAGTAGGCGATATCTGGTGATCAAGGGGGGGCTTGCCTGGTTGCTCTGGCAACAGAGAGGGGTCGTCAACACCGTAGTCGTACTGGGTAGCAGCGGCGTCGGTCTCGATGTCTAGCTAGAGAAGAGGGGGAAGAAACAATAAGTATAATGCAAACAAATGCATGACGATGCATGACATGACAAAGCGCGATGCTAGGTGTGCCCTAACGCGGTACGAGGTGGTACCAGTGAAGGGGGAAAACATCCGGGAAATTATCCCCGGTGTTTCGCGTTTTCGGACTAATGAACCGGAGGGGAAAGTTGCGTGTTCTCTATGTTAGGGATGCGTGGCGGATGAACGGGCTGCGTATTCGGATTCGTCTCGTCGTTCTGAGCAACTTTCATGTACAAAGTTTTTCCATCCGAGCTATGGTTTATTTTATATTAATTTTAAAAGATTTAAATTATTTTTAGGATTTATTTAATTAACTAAATCAACATTATCCAGAATAGTGTTTGCTGACGTCAGCATGACGTCAACAGTTGACCTGGTCAACCTGACATGTGGGTCCCGCATGTCATTCACTGCTTAGTCTAATTAGGGTTTAATTAACTTAACTAATTGATTAGATTAATTGAACATGATTAATTATTTTAATTAATTACTTAATTAATTAATTATTAATTTTATTTATTATTTATTTATTTATTTATTTATTTATTTTTAATTCCTTTTTTTTACAAAATGTTCTGTGGGCGGGGCCCATATGTCATTGGGCCGAGAGGCCATAGCGGACCCAGGCACACGGGCAACGGTGTGGGCGAACGAGCGATGGATGCGGGCGCATGGGCGCCCGTTACGGTGCTTGTCCAGGGGCGCGCGGGGCGTGGCGAAGCTGGCTGCGACCAGCGGGCACGGCAATCCGGCATCAGGCGAGGGCGACGCCGGCGCGTCCTAGCGCGGCGAAGCCGAGGCAAGAGGCGGGGTGACTGGGTGGCGCGGCACGACGGAGTGGAGGCGGCACGGTTTAGGCGGCAGGGGAGAATGCATGCGCCGGGGCGCCATTCCAGGCGCGGCGCGAGGAGGAGGCCGCGGCCGTGTGCGCGTGCGCGGGGGAGGAGAGGACGGGGCCAGTCGGCGCGGTGGGACGCAGCATCTGCAGCAGCAGGTGCGGCGACAAGCGGGGAAGGTCGACGCGGGTGGCGCGAGCGGGCGGCGCCGGCAGGCTGCGGCCGAACGAGCGAGGCTCGCGTCGTCCGGTCGACGACGAGCTGAATGGGGGAATGGAGAGGGGGAAGGCCCGGGGCCTCACCGGCGGCTGTAGGGGTCCGAGCAGTGGGGCGCGGGGAGCGACTCGGGGAGGAGGACGAGGAGGTCTGGCGAGGACGACGAGGCGACGGTGATTTGGGGAATACGGTGAGGGGCTCTGGCGAGGTGGAGCCAGGCGCGATGGGGTCGATCCCCAGATGCAACCTGGGGGCTGAGGGAGGAGCGGGGAGGCGTGCGGCGAGTGGCGGTGGTCGGCGACAGGGCCGGGGCGGCACC
>NC_057803.1:313992168-314010698 GCF_018294505.1 Triticum aestivum
CGGTTAGGGTTCGGGGGGGAGTGGCCTTGTAGGCGAGAGAGAGTGGGGGGCGTGGGCTGGCCTCGCGGCCTCATTGGCCCAGAGGCCAGCTGGGCCGTGGCCCAGAGAGGGGGAGTGGCCTCTTATTTTATTTTCTGTTTCTGTTTTGCATTTTCCTTTTTTTATTTTTCCTTTTTTGTTTTATTTTACTTTTAATTTCTTTAGTTTTGTAAAGTATGACAATAGCTCCTAAATTAATGTCTCTGAATAACCCACGGCCCTCAAAAGTTTGGTGACTACATCAACTAGTTTAGCATTTGTTTACTAATTTAAAAGCACCCAATTAATTGTTTTGCTACCGTTTTATCTAGTTAAGTGCATTTAAACTTTTTATAAGGACTTGGTTTATCCACCAATATTGCTTATGAATTATTTGGGACAAACCGAACAATTTTGTTTTATTGTTTGAACACTTTATTTGTATGCCACATTTGGAATTTGAATGTTGAATCGGTTTTTGAACTAACGAGGGATTAGTAACAGAAACGGAGGTGACGTGGCATCATTAGCAGAGTTTTTCTGTAGCCTAATTATCTGGGCGTCACAATTCTCCTCCACTACAAGAAATCTCGTCCCGAGATTTAAGAGGGGGGTAAGGGGGAAAGTTCTGGTTACTAAATTTTTAACGGGTGTCCTCGGTCTTGGTTGCTCATCTCGAAGAGATCGATCCATTGTGTTGCTGTCTTCATTCCTCTGCTTCAGGGAATCATGATGAAGTCTTCATCCCTTTCTTCGGGGGTTCCATCGTACTTACAAAGAAGGATAATGGGTATCTTCGGAAGAACGGACCTTACAAAGTTGGCTATCTGGCAAATAACTCAGGGGATGTGGTAGAAAGTAACTCTCGAATAGATACTTAAGAAAATATCGACAGTAAAGTAAGAAGGTACCATGAGAAGTTTCAAACAGATAGGCAATCGTGCGATGTCTGAAACAACATGCGAAAGGGGTCCAAAGCAACGAGATTGAATATTGCGTCTGTTACCAGAATAGATCACTAGGACGGTGACCCGCGAATTACATACGAGGCCACGCGCGAGGAATAACTTTGGGAATAGGGGTGTACAAGAGAGTCAGGTTTCGATCCTATGGAACTGTGGGTTATGGGCCCACCATGTGGGTTAAAAGTAGGAGGAGCAATGACATCTTGTACGGTCATGATAGCAAGACAGGTCAGAGGGCAGCCTATCAGTTATGTCGGCAACAACGTTGGTACCAAGGGCGAGGGAGGAAGAGAACCATTTTCCTGCTCGCTGAAACGAGGCGGACCAATAGCAAAGTTCTCGTCCATCGGGGGTTACCAGAATGTCATCAACAATAGTAATACGTTCTTACTGACAGAGTTGTACTCCGAGGTGTTTACAAAAGTAGTGACTTATTACTGCTTAGATCATATAAACCTCAAGAAGATTAAACAAAACAATGGAAAGGAAAATGTGATTATCAGATTAAATAGAACAATGGAAAAGAAAATGTGTTCAAACACATATTTCAAGGGTATATCCTTCCCAAGGTGTCGGTGTACTAGAGTAGGGGTACCCTAGTATCCCGAACTCGTGCACGGGTAGTCGCAGCGTCCCGCGGCAAGGCTTGCCGGGTGACCGCCAAAACCCTCCATGGTTCCCTTAAAGACCATTCAAGAACAAAGTACTCAAACCAAGGCCCCGGCAAGAGGAGCTTGCCGGGAAGGCCAACCCAGGCCCCGGCAAGAGGAGCTTGCCGGGAAGAGACAAGACCCCGACAAGAGGAGCTTGCCGGGAAGGCCACTCAAGGCATACCAAGAAAGCTTGCCGCGACGCGCCCTGCGTCCCGGCAAGGCCCGGTGAGCGACAAGCTCCCAAACACGACAAGACGACGACCACGGCAAGGAGCTTGCCGCGGGAAACTCCCACTTCGTGCCCGCGCTCCAGCACACCTGCTAACGTGTCGCTCTAGGACTCTCCCAAGCACACGTGGCAGGAGGCTGTGCAGCTAGGGGTGCGCGGTGGCAAGCGGAGATGAAGAGAAGGTCATCGTGGCAAACGGTGGCGCTCCTAACGGTCACTTTTTGCACTGTTTAGGCAACTCAGACAGGCATTTAATGCCCTTGTCCCCTGCCATCGGAGTTAGGTAGGGTGCACTATATCCACAGTAGTGGTAGCTGCACCTACGGCATCCTTTTCCATTTTTACCCTTCTTGTCTATGTTGCCCCCTGTCGGTGACCCCTTGAAAGTATAAAAGGAGGCCCAGGCGCAAGTTAGAAGGGGTTGGGAGGTTTGGCCGGCTCGGCTCATTCGGAAGCACCAAGAACACTCTCACGCTCAGTCTGGCAGCGTCCATCGCTCCTGAGCAAGAATCCAATATACACAAACAAGCAGCAGTAGGGTTTTACGCATCCGTGCGGCCCGAAGCTGGATAAAAACCGCTCGTGTGTACCGCCTCGATCCGCTCTTTGTGCGGCCTCCGCCCTCACCGAACCGAAAGGGGCCCTGTCCCCATAGGTGTTGGTGGAATCAGCCTCCCCGACATCTCCGGTGCGCCAGGTAGGGGGCGTCGAGATCGTGCGAACCCGATCCGGCGTGCACGCGAGCTAAATCTTCATCGTCTTCCCCAACATGCCACCGAAGAAGAAGGCTTCGGGGGCAACAGCCCCGTCTGCGTCGCTTCCACCACCTCCGGAGCAGGCGGACGGTGGAGTGGAGGCCGGCGGAAGAATGGACATCGACGAGGGTGCCCACAGCGCTGCCAAGTCCAAGGACAAGGCCGCGCAGACCTCGGCGTCCATACGCCCACCGCGCCCATCTCAGGAAGGGCGGGACCAGCAGCGTCATAGCGTTCGCAGCACCATACGTCCGCTGGCCCAAGATCAAGTTGGTGGTTCGCGTGGCGTTCAAGACCAGCCTGCACGCCAGCATGCTGGCCCCAGCGAGGTGCGGTCGCCTGGACGGGACACTGCTCCTTCTAACTTGGTTAGGAGTCCGAGCATGTCCCGCTCCTCGCACCGTTCACCTCTGCCGCCCACCACGCCGGCGGAAGCCTTGGCGCGGGCCCAGCTACTCCTGGATTACCCTCCGACGGCGGACAAGACCGACGAATGGAGGGCCACTATCCAGAGCCTCATCAGTTTCGCCAACGGCGACACTGCGCGGCAACCAAGCACCTCGCTGCCGCGGTAGGACAGCCGGACGCGAGCCGATGGCAACAAGACCGGGGGAGGTGCGACTTCCATGCAGTCTCCACTACGAAGGCCAAAGTCGCCGACTCGCCGGGTCCACCCCGACAGCGGCTCCACCGCGTCGTCGGACCCACGAGCTCGTCGCGACCAGCGCCAAGTTCTCCATGAACGACAACAAGAAGACGCTCGAACCCGCATCGAGCGCCAAAGAGAAGCGCGACGTCAATCCGACAAGCACGCTGGGCCCTCTGTTGACATGCATGCGCCAGGGGAACCAGGCGATCTGCCGTACGCGGTAGGTTGTCCTGCGTTCACCCGTGAGCTGCGGCAAGTCCAGTGGCCCAGCACAAAGAATTTCAAACCAGACGTACCAAAGAAGTACGACGGCAAGACGCATCCGTCGGAGTTTCTCAGCATCTACACCATCGCGGTGCAGGCTGCCGGGGGACGGGACGACAAGATCCTTGCCAACTACTTCCCGCTGGTACTCAAGCCCAATGTTAGATCCTGGCTCATGCACTTGCCGGACAACTCCATATCCTCCTGGGATGATCTGTGCCATCAGTTTGTCGGCGCCTTTACAGGCGGCCACAAGCCACATGGCCAAGAAGGCGATCTTCATCTGCTCGCCCAGAAGGAAGGAGAGCCACTGCGCAAGTACATTCAGAGATTCAGCCGTGTACAGCACAACATCCCAGACATCCACCCCGCCGCGATCATCAGCGCGTTCCATCAGAACATGCGAAACCGAAGGATGAGGGAGGAGACGGCGATGTGTAAGATCAGAGACATCAGCGAGCTTTACGCCCTGGCCGACAAGTGTGCACGCGCTGAAGAGGGGAGGAGGCTCCCCGGAGAGGATGTAGGAGCAGGAGGATCTGACAGTGAGGATGCCGCCCCGGCAAAGAAAGGCCGGCGGCGGAACAACAGAAGGAGGAAGGGCAAGGAAGTGCTAGCTGTCGAGCAGTCCGGCAACGGAGGTGGCGCCAAGGAAGCTAAAGCTGGTGGCTCCGACAAGGAGGCCCAGCCTGTGGCGGCCGCCGACAAGCAGGTCAGCTCCGGCAAGCAGTATTGTAAGATTCACCGCACCAAGGGCCACGATCTCCAGAATTGCAAGAAAGTTGAACAGCTTGTTGAGCAACAGAAAGCTGAGTACGAGCGGCGCGACAAGGAGAAGGCCCAGGAAGGAACTGGTGGATCCGGCAAGAAACGCCCCGGCCGAGGGGGACGCCGCGGCAAGATCAAGCAGCGGCAAGGAGATAGGCCTCCCCGCGGCCGCGAAAAGGATGAAGATGACGACGACGATGAAGACATGGATGATGATGAGGCCGATGAGCAGGAATTTCAGAAAGCCACAGAGGTCCTGTGCGTTGACGGTGGTGCTTCTCTGTATACTTCGCACCGCCAACTCGAGCAGTGGATGCGGGAAGTGAATGCAGCAGAGCCATCCATAGAGTCACGCAAGCCTCTGAAATGGTCCAGCACGCCTATCATCTTCGACATTAAGGATCACCCTGATCGCGTAACTGCGGTCGGGTGCTTGCCGATGTTGGTCTCACCAACTATCCGCAACCTCAAGGTCACGAAGATGCTAGTTGACGGCGGGGCCGGCTTGAATCTGATCTCCTCCGTGGTCCTTCATAAACTCCAGATCCCTGACAGTGAGCTCGAGGAGACCGGCACATTCCAAGGAATCAGCCCGGGAAGAAGCAAGCCGAAGGGAAATATCACGCTGCCGGTCACATTTGGCAGCGAGATGAACTTTAGAACTGAGAGGGTCACATTTGACGTTGCCGATTTTCCATTACCCTACAATGGGATCCTTGGCCGTCCAGCGCTCGCCAAGTTTATGGCAGCCTCTCACTATGCATACAACATGCTCAAGATGCCAGGTCCGATAAGTGTCATCTCTGTCCCCGGCGACAAGAAGGATGCCCTTATCTGCGCCGACAAAATCTACCGGGAAGCAGCAGCCGCAGCTGATCACAACATACTTGCCGCTGAAGCTCCCGGGGGGAAGAAGAAGACAAAGTCCGGCAAGAGCTCTGATGCCCACTCCGGCAAGTGCACCTCTTCGGAGTGCTGCGCTACCGTCGAGGACGCACCATCGAGCTCCACCGGCAAGTGCAAGAATACGATGGCAGCTCCACCCGAGACCAAGAAGGTGCCCGCCAAGAAGGACGGCACTGGTGGTACCTTCACCATCAGTGCCACGCTTGACCCCAAATAGGAAAGCGTGCTCGTTGCTTTCCTGCGGGCGAATGTCGACGTGTTTGCATGGAAACCGTCTGATATCCCCAGTGTTCCCAGGAAAGTAATCGAGCACCACCTTGCCGTCTGTCCTCATGCGCGGCCCGTCAAGCAGAGAGTCAGGAAGCAAGTGGTGGAGCGCCAAGAGTTCATTGCAGAAGAGATCAGGAAATTGGAAGTAGCAGGCCTTGTCAGAGGAGTGCTCCATCCCACGTAATTGGCCAATCCTGTAGTCGTGCGCAAGGCGAACGGGAAATGGAGGCTTTGTATAGACTTCACTGATGTCAATAAAGCTTGTCCCAAAGATCCATTTCCCTTGCCGCGCATTGACCAGATTGTTGACTCCACAGCTGGATGTGATTTGCTTTCATTTCTTGATGCATACTCAGGATACCATCAGATCTTCATGGCAGAAGAAGATGAGGAAAAAACCGCATTTATCACCCCTTGCGGCACATACTGTTTTATACGGATGCCCTTTGGGTTGAGGAATGCTGGTTCAACATTTGCAAGGGTAGTCCATGTCACTTTTGAGACACAGATACACAGAAATATGGAAGCCTACATGGATGATATAGTGGTCAAGAGCAAGGACATGGCTACCCTGATCCAAGATTTAGAAGAAACTTTTGCAAATCTGCGCAAGCTCAACCTCAAGCTCAACCCCGAGAAGTGCGTGTTTGGAGTCCCTTCCGGCAAGCTTCTCGGGTTCTTTGTGTCTCAGCGGGGAATTGAAGCCAACCCCGACAAGATCAAGGCCATCGAGCAGATTGAAACACCGAAGCGCGTCAAGGATGTGTGAAGGCTTGCCGGTTGTGTGGCTGCTCTCAGCAGGTTTATCTCTAAGTCTGCTGAGCGCGCCCTGCCGTTTTTCAAAATATTGAAAAAGGCAGGTCCAATGAAATGGACTCCGGAAGCGGAGGCCGCGCTGCAGGACTTGAAGAGGTACCTGTCCTCCACTCCAATACTTGTCGCACCTAAGCCACAAGAGAAGTTGCTGCTATATCTGGCAGGAACCAATCAAGTGGTTAGTGCTGCGTTAGTAACAGAGAGGGAGGCGGATGATGAGCCAGCGACCGCGACAAGTGAATCCAGCGACAAGCAGGGGGCTTCTCCGACAAGCTCTGGCCCCGACAAAGTTGAATCTGCGCAGACGTGCGAGGAGGTGCAGAAGAAGATGGTGCAGCGCCCAGTTTACTTTGTCAGCTCCCTTCTCCAGGGGGCTAGGTCGAGGTACTCTGGTGTGCAAAAATTGCTTTTCGGCCTCCTCATGGCCTCGAGAAAGCTGCGCCATTACTTCCAGGCACATGAGATAACAGTTGTCACTCGCTTTCCGCTGAAGAGGATACTGCAGAATCCAGAAGCAACAGGCAGGATTGTCGAGTGGGCATTGGAACTGTCAAGATTTGGCCTCAAGTTTGAGAGCACTGGAACGATCCAAAGCAGGGCATTGGCAGAGTTCATAGCAGAGTGGACGCCAACTCCAGATGAAGAAATTCCAGAGACGAGCATCCCCGTCAAGGAGACAAGCAAAGAGTGGCTGATGTACTTTGATGGTGCCTTCTCGCTACAAGGCGCCGGTGCTGGCGTGTTGCTTATCGCACCCACCGGAGAGCACCTCAAGTACGTAGTCCAGATGCACTTTCCCAAGGAGCAAGCAACGAACAATAATGCAGAGTATGAGGGTTTGCTTGTCGGCCTCAGAATCGCAGCCGACCTTGGGATCAAGAAACTCATTGTAAGGGGTGACTCGCAGCTTGTCGTCCGCCAAGTGAACAAGAACTACCAGAGTCCATTGATGGAAGCTTATGTTGATGAAGTGAGAAAGCTAGAAGAACACTTTGACGGCTTGCAAATGGAACACGTTCCACGAGCTCAGAATGACATTGCTGATGGCCTGTCAAAGTGCGCAGCACTAAAGTTACCTGTGGAACCAGGGATTTTTGTGCTCCAGCTGACTCAACCATCCGTGACACCATCAACTGGACAGAATAAGAAGAGGAAGTTGGTTTCTGGTGACTACTTTCCGGCAGAGCTTCTCGAAGCCTCCGCCAAGAAGGTCCCCAAGATCGACGCCAAGAGTGCTGAGGAGCAGTCTGCTCCGGCGAACCTCTTGGTTTGTTCCGTTGAAGCAAACGCTCCCGACAAGTTTTGCTCCGGCAAGCTTGCCGGGGAATATCACGCTCCGGCCGAACCGCAGGTTCTTGTCGTAGAAGCGGATGTTCCCGTAGCAACAGATACGCCTTTAGTCCTTGTTGTCGAGCCACAAGCTCCAGCATGGGCGCAGCAGATTGTCCATTTCCTTCAAACAGGAGAGCTTCCCGAAGAGCAAGAAGAAGCGGAAAGAGTAGCCCGGCAGTCAAGTATGTACAAGTTTGTCGACAACACACTGTACAGAATAAGACTCAACGGTGTGAAATTGAAGTGTATTCGCCGGGAAGATGGACAACAACTGTTGGCAGAGATACATGGAGGCATATGTGGTCACCACATTGGCGCAAGAGCACTTGTCGGCAAAGCATTCCGACAAGGCTTCTTCTGGCCGACAGCCCTCCAGGATGCAACTGCACAAGTAACCGAGTGTGAAGCGTGCCAGTTCCATTCCAAGCAGATACACCAGCCAGGTCAAGCTCTCCAGACGATCCCTTTATCCTGGCCATTTTCGGTCTGGGGGCTCGACATCCTCGGCCCCTTCCCCCGAGCCGTCGGGGGCTTTGAGTTCTTGTACGTTGCAATCGACAAGTTCACAAAGTTGCCGGAAGTGGAACCAGCGAGGAAGGTGATAGCACAGTCAGCAGTCAAGTTCTTCAGGTCGATTGTTTGCCATTTCGGGGTTCCTAACAGGATCATCCCCGACAACGGCACGCAATTTACGAGCCGCACCTTCATGCAGTATGTCCAAGATCTTGGCGCCAAGGTCTACTTCGCTTCTGTTGCTCACCCGAGAAGCAACGGTCAAGCGGAGAGGGCAAACGCTGAAGTGCTGCGAGGCCTCAAGACCAGAACTTTCGACAAGCTGCACAAGTGCAGAAGAAACTGGATCGAGGAGCTGCCGGTGGTTCTTTGGTCGATCAGGACGACGTCAAATCGAGCCACTGGCCAGACACCCTTTGCTCTAGTCTATGGAGCGGAGGCAGTTCTCCCCACGGAACTCGTTTACGGGTCACCTTGAGTGCTCGCTTATGATGAGCTCGAGCAAGAGCAGCTGTGACAAGATAACGCGCTGCTCCTTGAGGAAGACCGTCTTCAGGCTGATGTGCGAGCCGCTCGCTACCAGCAAGCTTTGCGTCGCTACCATAGCCGCAAAGTTAAGGCCAGAAGCTTCGAGGAAGGCAACCTTGTTCTTCGGCGTGTTCAATCCGCCAAGAATTCCAACAAGTTGACGCCGAAGTGGGAAGGCCCTTATCGGGTGAAACGAGTCACTAGGCCCGGTGCTGTCCGCCTTGAGACCGAAGATGGCATTCCGGTGAGCAACTCCTGGAACATTGAACATCTTCGTAAGTTTTACCCGTAAGGCGCGGTTGCCGGAAGCTTTTCCGGCAACCACCTTTTGTACAAGTCTTGCCGCTGTTGCATGTAATCCTTCGTACAAAGCCGGGCGCAGATCCCGTGCACCAGTAAAGCTCATGTGCCCCGCACATCTTGTCAGTTTTTTATGCTATAATCCTTTTTCGCATATGTTATCTGACACTTTGTGCAGCACTAGACCCCGGTAAGCAATAACGAGCCCAAGGCTCCATATCATTACTTTATTTCTCTGTTTCTTTCTCAAAAGAGGGAAGGTTCCCTCGCCCACAAGGTTTACCGGGGGGAAGGAGAAGATAATGGTGTGGACCAGGCCGTTCAAGAAAGTTTCTCCTTGCCGGGAAGCAGGCGACAAAAAAAAGCTAAGTTGCTAAAGCTTGAGCAATCAGTTTTTTAAGTTTTTGAGTTATTTTCCTTGAACGGCCGTGCTTTGTATGGAAAACCTGTGCGTGGAGGAACCAACTCGTAGCTAGTTGCGCCTTTACTTTGTTTCGAGTCCGCTCAACAACTTAACTGAGCTGCTAGCGCCCTTACTTTGCTTTGAGTCCGCTCAGCAACTTAAGTGAGACGCTAGCGCCCTTACTTTGTTTCGAGTCCGCTCAACAACTTAAGTGAGCTGCAACTAGTTGCGACAAGGTTGCTTGTCGGTAGCGACCCCGCCAGCAGGCTGCTGAAGTTCCACACTCGGCGCTCGCGGCAAGGGTACCTGTGCCGGCAAGTTTCCCTAGAAAGCGTAGGGCAGAACCATACAAAGCCAAGAGTCGAGTAAAGGAAGTAACACATCAATTTTTTGCCTAAGATAGAGTTATATTACAAAAATAACTTGTCGCGCCTCTATTAAAGTGTCCCCATGACATGACTGGTGGCGACAAGAGAAGAAGAAAATGGACGGCACCTGGGCCCCGGCAAGCCAGTATCGCTGGGGGCTGCGAGTGCCAAGAATCGTCCACGGCAAACCAGAGTTGCCGGGGGCTGCAAGATCAGATAAGTCTTTCATCCCTCATCATGCATCCTCTTATGGACTGGGGAATGTGAAACCGCGTTTCTTCCCGAAAACTACCGTGCTCCCTCAACTCTAGGCCCTGGGGCTCGTTTCCGGGGCCAAGTTTGGTCGTAGTCGCGGCAGCAAAGGGATGAAACGAGGAGACCGCACCCACCTCGTTCCCGCCTCCGTCAAAGGCGTGAGAAAGGTCGAGCGACGTGGGAAGGCGGCAGGGCTTGTTGCCGGGAGATGAAATGTCTGTCTGAGGGACACCAAGGATTTGCTCCTTGGCGTGGGTTCAACTCACGAGACAAATAACCCGGCAAGCATCCCCTTTTTCATTAAAAACATCCCACTCAAGTACAGTCCATAGAGGATGAAAAACATGAAAGAGAGGATTACAAGTTTTAGATACAGCTAAGGCCCGAAGGCTTACAAATTAAAAAGATAAGATGCCCGTAATCCCTTTCCTGTCCCTCTCTTCAGGAGGCAGGTCAAGGAGGCGAAAAGGGCAAAAGGAGCGCCTAGGCGAGCTACGGGTGCCAGAAGACACCAAGAGAACATCCCGGGGGCCGTCCGAAGGCTGGACGGCGATGGCGGCGCTGGAAGCGGGGCTCGAAGACGGGGCGGCAGGACGTCAGCACGCTGTCGAGGGCACCACGCCCTCGTACTCCGACATCACGGCCTTGTCGCCAGCCCTCTTCCCCTTCCGCAGCCTCCCTACGCCAGCCGCCCAAGGAGACGACCCCAGGGAGTTCAAGGAGCCGGCGACATGGATGATGGGGCCGCCGGTGCCGCGCGAAGCGGCGCCCGACGCCTAGTCGGACCCGCCACCCTGCCGCCTGCTACCCTCGTCGTCGCTGTCGCTCTCCTCCTCGTCGCTCTCGCTCGAGGAGGAGCCTTCGCTGTCGGAGGAGCTGTCCACGCAGCACTTCGCCTGAGTGCCGAAGCACCCGAAGACCTTGACGGAGAGGAGATCGCCCTCCATCAACTTAAAATGGAGGGTAAACCCCTCCATCAAGCTGTGGATGTAGGTGAACGTCTTCCACCCTCGATCAAGATACATCACATTGGGGGCTGGGAATACAACGCGGACTCGCGTGCCGCTGATCCCACAGCCCCTCATGTGCAGTCTCAGTGTCTCGGGCGGGTCCAACTCCATCGCGCGCGCAAACGGAGCTGGAAGCCGGAGGCGACGACGAGGTGCCCGGCGCAGCCTGACGAAGAACTCGCAAGGGTCGTCCCCTATATGGACCGCCGTGGGGGGAGGAGCCACCGGCGGAGGTGAAGCTGACGCGTCGCCCCGCCCGCCTCTTCCCCGAGCGCCTCGACCTCGTCCGCGACCTCACCCCCTCCCTCTTCCCCTTGTGGCTAGCTCCGCCACCACGGGCGTGGGAGAGGGAGAGATGCGCTGTCTGGCGGTGACCCTCGCCGCCACCGATGAAGGGCCTGGGTTCCCTTTCTCCATGGCGGATGAGAGAAAGGGGAGCAGAAGCTGAAGAAAGGAGGAGATGAGAGAGTGCGGGTTTCTGCGCTCCCCTCCCGCTCTTTATAAAGGAGCGAGGTGGGGGCTCGGCCGCCCCACTCAGCGAATCAAGGCACGGGAAGAGCAGGGAGGCGAGGCCAACCCGCTGCCTCTGCTCGCGACGGCCCAGTTTCCCACTTCCACCGTCCGCGACACCAAGCGCATGGGAGCCGCGTGGCGGAGATGCAGAACCAAGGCGACGGGTGAGGCGGCCTCACTCCGCCCCGTGATCGCGGTGAGTGGGCGTCCCGAAAACCGCGCACCGGCCCCGTCCAGTAAATGCACCACGCCCCCACGCCTACCTCCGTTCAGGGAGGAGGGCGTGAACCGTCCCCATCATCGTGGCCTGATGCATGCTCGAGGGGCTTAGCCCCGCGCACGCCACCCACGTCACCCACGACGCCGCATTTGACGCGTGCCGTTCTGGGCGTGCGCGGTGGGAGCGGAGAGATATGCGGCGTGACCTAGGCCGCGCGTGCCCGTGCACTGTTTTGGGCCTGGCCCAACAGCGCTCGACACCGTGTATGGCCCAGGCCCGGGGGCTCCTGTCGGTGTACTAGAGTAGGGGTACCCTAGTATCCCGAACTCGTGCACGGGCAGTCGCAGCGTCCCGCGGCAAGGTTTGCCGGGTGACCGCCAAGACCCTCCGTGGTTCCCTTAAAGACCATTCAAGAACAAAGTACTCAAACCAAGGCCCCGGCAAGAGGAGCTTGCCGGGAAGGCCAACCCAGGCCCCGGCAAGAGGAGCTTGCCGGGAAGAGACAAGACCCCGGCAAAAGGAGCTTGCCGGGAAGGCCACTCAAGGCTTACCAAGAAAGCTTGCCGCGACGCACCCTGCGTCCCGGCAAGGCCCAGTGAGCGACAAGCTCCCAAACACGACAAGACGACGACCACAGCAAGGAGCTTGCCGCGGGAAACTCCCACTTCGTGCCCGCGCTCCAGCACACCTGCTAACGTGTCGCTCTAGGACTCTCCCAAGCACATGTGGCAGGAGGCTGTGCAGCTAGGGGTGCGCGGTGGCAAGAGGAGATGAAGAGAAGGTCATCGTGGCAAACGGTGGCGCTCCTAACGGTCACTTTTTGCACTGTTTAGGCAACTCAGACAGGCATTTAATGCCCTTGTCCCCTGCCGTCAGAGTTAGGTAGGGTGCACTGTATCCACAGTAGCGGTAGCTGCACCTACCGCATCCTTTTCCATTTTTACCCTTCTTGTCTACGTTGCCCCCTGTCGGTGACCCCTTGAAAGTATAAAAGGAGGCCCAGGCGCAATGTAGAAGGGGTTGGGAGGTTCGGCCGGCTCGGCTCATTCTGAAGCACCAGGAACACTCTCACGCTCAGTCTGGCAGCGTCCATCGCTCCTGAGCAAGAATCCAATATACACAAACAAGCAGCAGTAGGGTTTTACGCATCCGTGCGGCCCGAAGCTGGGTAAAAACCGCTCGCGTGTACCGCCTCGATCCGCTCTTTGTGCGGCCTCCGCCCTCACCGAACTGAAAGGGGCCCTGTCCCCATAGGTGTTGGTGGAATCAGCCTCCCCGACACAAGGACAAGCAGATCATGATATCCATGATAGGATATATTGTAGAAAACTCTTTAGGTACGGGAGAGAATTTTCATGACATTATCCATACAGCGGTGTTTGGATAATTGAGCAGGAAACATTTAGCACTGGGTTTCAAATGATTTTGTTGAAAATCAGAGTACATATATATGATTCGAGATAGCATTGACATGGTCTTCAAGCAAGGGTCAGACTTTGGAAACACAAAGGATCCATTAGGAATAACTTGTAGAATAAGTCTTACAATTTCCTCATGGAAGAATGGATAACCTTGCTGAAAAGGAATCTATAACCATAGGGCCTCTGGCTGGGTGTGCTAAGCACGACATCCTAGATATAATAGATGGTAATACTCCAAGGTAAAGAAGAACAAATGTTGGATAGCAAGAACTCAAGGTATAACACAGAACACGAACAAGTTTGTGTTGGAGGGAAGGCAATAAAGTTGTCAATGATAACACAATTCATCGAGGGCAAGGATGGTACTTCCCATGAAGAATTCAACGGATATCTTGGAAGAGCTTGAAATGTTTATGATGATCACGACACATTTCTCGAGAGATTTTAAGATGTAATCGATCGGCGATGACATCAAGTCAAAGGAATGGTGAAGCGAAAGGTTATTGGAACCAAGGGTACGACACAAACTCAAAACCAAGCTTGCTATTCAAGGTGAAAAGATATGATGAGGAAGATCGACGTAAGCTTAGCTCATCGTCGAAAATTATGCTCCGGGAATAAGGACCAGGTAGCACAGTTAAAATCAGCACGATAGTGATATAGCCGATCAGGCTAGAAATGACGTAATCGAGTGCAAACTCGTAAGTAAAGAAGATTACTAACAGTTGTTTAATCGCGATGCGGACTCGATTCAGTTATCGGTGTCCTTGAGTGTTTAATGACTCAGAGCCCGTGAAAAAATTGGAATCAGTGAGAATGTAGTACCTGATGGAGAACCCATAAGAAATTATGCAGTTCCATGTTAATCTCGAGATACCAGGGGGTAATACTCGACGACAAATCAAAGTAGAGGTTGGACTGGGTATTACTTCGCAGAAGAAAAGTGCTTAAACTTGCACGAGAAATGGTATTTAAAGGAGAACATGGTCGGAACCATGATTGCAAAAGGCCAGATCCCAGATATAAGATGAACTTATACCAAAGGAATAATTAATTTAAGAGAAGCTTTAATGATAAGATCTACATCGTGTCCATGGGCATGAACGCAAAGTTCAAGGTCGACTCCCACTTATCCAATGCATACCCTTTCATTCACTTCTCATTTTTGATGAAGTCGTAGTAAATTTTATCTGGTAAATCACCAAAAGAATATGACTCGTGAAAACTCTCGGGTTTGCACAGATTAGGGAAGGCATTGGTCCAACCCATCGGGTATCTTAGGAACATATACTACAAATTTTAGAAGTAAATAACTCAAGCTCGCAAGCAGAGCAAGGTTGAGAAAGTAGAGGATACAATTTACCAAAGGCATTATGTATCCGAGGGAAGGCTCACAAAGTTAGTGAATATGAAGGACGTTGTCGGATAAAATCCATTAAAGGATCTGTCGGTCCATAACAGAGCTGATGTGAGTATCAGCACACAACCAGCGGAAGAAACAATGCGAAGGCAATGGATTATAGAAGCAACTGACTAATTCAAAGCTCACATGTAAAACAATTATGGTTTCCAAATCAAAGGATCTGAAGCAAACGCTTCGATTAAGGACGAATAGGTTGAGTAAGCTTAGGGGTAAAATTGACAACAATTTGATTGGTCGAGATCCAGCTCATGTTTAAAATGATGTCTGAGCCGAAAGGATGAATTCTAGGATCTGATTGAGGATTGCGAGCATTCGCAATATTTTGAATCAATGGACTCAAAATGATAGTGTCAAAGGCTGCCAATAATATTACTATACTTATGGGATTAACCATAATGCAAGTAAGGAAGAATTTCAAGAGCAATAAGCTGCTAAGGATTTACGGAAGATCGAATACTATTTCGAAGACCTTAGTGAAACACATAAACAACCAGGGATGGGCGGATACTCGGTATGTGCGAGGAATTATCCGTAGGGGTGTTCATGTGGGTAATGATCTGCAAGGCAGTAGGCACAAAGTATTCTCGGAACAATAGAGAGAATTTTCAGGGTATCTTATAATAACAAGATCCATGGGATTGAAAAGGCAAGTGTATGTAGTTATCGGTAACGATATATCAGTGGTAGGGAATTACAAAAGCAATGGGCACAAAGTCTCAAAAGAGTATCGGAGAGTAACTTCGAAATCTTCTGGTGCAGTAGGCGATCATCTGTGATAAGGGGCTCTCCGGGGGAAGTAGTTACGAGAACCTAGAGTCAGATTTAGTAAAATCATTTAAACCCGAATAGAAGAGAGATCAGAGTCCCAGAGTAAAGACGAGGAATAAAAGATCCTAATACCACCCAATGGCGACGTGGGCCTGTAAGCCACACAGCCATGTTAGTAAAAGTTTAGCAATGACTAGACTCAACTTAGGCCAAGGAGTTGGAAAGGGGGATTCCTACAGGCAGCGGGCTCTGATACCAACTTGTGACGCCCCTGATTCAATCGTACACTAATCATACACGCAAACGTGTACGATCAAGATCAGGGACTCACGGGAAGATATCACAACACAACTCTACAAATAAAATAAGTCATACAAGCATCATATTACAAGCCAGGGCCTCGAGGGCTCGAATACAAGAGCTCGATCATAGATGAGTCAGCGGAAGCAACAATATCTGAGTATAGACATAAGTTAAACAAGTTTGCCTTAAGAAGGCTAGCACAAACTGGGATACAGATCGAAAGAGGCACATGCCTCCTGCCTGGGATCCTTCTAAACTACTCCTGGTCGTCGTCAGCGGGCTGCACATAGTATTAGGCACCTCCCGAGTAGTAGTAGTCATCGTCGACGGTGGCGTATGGCTCCTGGGCTCCAACGTCTGGTCGCGACAATTGGGTATAGAAAGGGGGAAAAGAGGGAGCAAAGAAACCGTGAGTACTCATCCAAAGTACTCGCAAGGAAGGAGCTACACTACATATGTATGCTTTGGTATCAAATGGAATAAGGGTATCATATCTGGACTGAATTGCAAAATGCCTGAATAAGAGGGGGATAGCTAGTCCTATCAAAGACTACGCTTCTGGTAACCTCCATCTTGCAGCAGGGGAAGAGAGTAGATGGTAAGTTCACCAAGTAGCATCGCATAGCATAATCCTAACCGATGATCCTCCCCTCGTCGCCCTGTGAGAGAGCGATCACCGGTTGTATCTGGCACTTGGAAGGGTGTGTTTTATTAAGTACCCGGTTCTAGTTGTCATAAGGTCGAGGTACAACTCCAAGTTGTCCTGTTACCGAAGATCACGGCTATTCGAATAGATTAACTTCCCTGCAGGGGTGCACCACATAACCCAACACGCTCGATCCCATTTGGCCAGACACACTTTTCTGGGTCATGCCCAGCCTCGGAAGATCAACACGTCGCAGCCCTACCTAGGCACAATAGAGAGGTCAGCACGCCAGTCTAAATCCTATGGCGCAGGGGTCTGGGCCCTTCGGCCATTGCACACATGCACGTTGCGAACGCGGCCGGAAGCAGACCTAGCCTAGCAGGCATTCCAGTCCAATCCGGCGTGCGCCACTCAGTCGCTGACGTCACGAAGGCTTCGGCTGATACCACGATGTCGAGTGCCCATAACTGTCCCCGCGTAGATGGTTAGTGCGTATAGGCAAGTAGCCAGACTCAGATCAAATACCAAGATCTCGTTAAGCGTGTTATTTTGAAATAACCGCGAACGCCGACTAGGGCTAGGCCCACCTCTCTCCTAGGTGGTCTCAACCTGCCCTGTCGCTTCGCCACAAAGATCCAGACAGAGGGCCGTTGGGAAAAAGGTCCTTTCAGCCCCCAATCCGTGAATCCCTCGCGGGTGCTCCACAAGCCGACCCATCTTTAGTCACCACATGTTTCATGTATAAAGTATATAGTATATATCCGTGATCAACTCCCGAGTGATCATGGCCCGATAGTATAGCATGGCAGACGGAGAAGAATATATGGCCACTGATGATAAACTAGCATCCTATACTAAGCATTTAGGATTGCAGGTAAGGTATCAACTGTTCTAGCAACAATGACAGGCTATGCATCAGGATAGGATTAACGGAAAGCAGTAACATGCTACACTACTCTAATGCAAGCAGTATAAAGAGTAGAGTAGGCGATATCTGGTGATCAAGGGGGGGGGGGGGCTTGCCTGGTTGTTCTGGCAAGAGAGAGGGGTTGTCAACACCGTAGTCGTACTGGGTAGCAGCGGCGTCGGTCTCGATGTCTAGCGAGAGAAGAGCGGGAAGAAACAATAAGTATAATGCAAACAAATGCATGACAATGCATGACATGACAAAGTGCGATGCTAGGTGTGCCCTAACGCGGTACGCGGTGGTACCGGTGAAGGTGGAAAACATCCGGGAAATTATCCCCGTTGTTTCGCGTTTTCGGACTGATGAACCGGAGGGGAAAAGTTGTGTGTTCGTTATGTTAGGGATGCGTGGCGGATGAACGGGCTGCGTATCAGGATTCGTCTCATTGTTCTGAGCAACTTTCATGTACAAAGTTTTTCCATCCGAGCTACGGTTTATCTTATATTAATTTTAAAAGATTTAAATCATTTTTAGGATTTATTTAATTAATCAAATCAACATTATCCAGAATAGTGTTTGCTGACGTCATCATGACGTCAGCATGACGTCAACAGTTGACCTGATCAACCTGATAGGTGGGTCCCGCATGTCATACACTGCTTAGTCTAATTAGGGTTTAATTAACTTAACTAATTGATTAGATTAATTAAACATGATTAATTAGTTTAATTAATTCTTTAATTACTTAATTAAGTTAATTAAGTTAATTATTAATTTTATTTATTATTATTATTTATTTATTTTTAATTCCTTTTTTTACAAAATGTTCTGTGGGCGGGGCCCATATGTCATTGGGCCTAGAGGCCATAGTGGACCCGGGCAAACGGGCAGCGGTGCGGCCGAACAAGCGATGGATGCGGGCGCATGGGCGCCTGTTACGGTGCTCGCCCAGGGGCGCGCGGGGCATGGCGAAGCTGGCTGCGACCAGCAGGTGGGGCAATTCGGCATCAGGCGAGGGCGACGCCGGCGCGTCCTAGCACGGCGGAGCCGAGGCAAGAGGCGGGGTGACTGGGTGTCGCGGCGCGACGGAGTGGAGGTGGCACGGTTCAGGCGGGAGGGGAGAATGCGCGCGCCGGGGCACCGTTCCAGGCGCGGCACGGGGAGGAGGCCGCGGCCGTGTGCGCGTGCGTGGGGAAGGAGAGGTACGCGCGGTGGGACGCAGCATCTGCAGCAGCAGGTGCAGTGACGAGCGGGGAAGATCGACGCGGGTGGCGCGAGCGGGCGATGCCGGCAGGCCATGGGTGAACGAGCGAGGCTCGCGTCGTGT